>NC_135504.1:12017993-12112993 GCF_052857255.1 Amblyomma americanum
AGTAAAAGTAGTTGTGGCAAGGCAACCTGCAATCTGGAATCTTTCTCCCCTCCTTGGCCGCCGCAGTGGCTCGGTGGTTATGGCGCTCGGCAGTTAACCCGAAGGACGCGCGTTCGATGCCGACCGCGGAGGTCGAATTTCGATAGAGGTGAAATTCTAGAGGCCCGTGTGCTCTGCGATGTCAGTGCACGTTAAATAACCACAGGTGGTAAAAACTTCCGGCGCTCTTCACTACGGCGTCCCTTATAGCCGGAGTAGCTTTGGGACATTAAACCTTCATAAAACAAACAAAACCTTTCTCTCTACTCCCCCCCCCCCCCCCCCCCTTACCTTTCGCTTCAGACTAAGAGGTATTCAGTGTCACGCCTTCTTCTGACTTCAGGCTCACTTTGTTTTACTGTCATGATGGGAAGTGAGAGTTGTTTTCTGCACAGTAAAACGAAGATAGTAATTGTCTGAAGTAATTTTTTTTCTGATCTCAGGCGATATGGTCATTAAATAATAGCAACGATAAAGAAACACAATACCAATCATAGTCATCAGAGCTCAGGCGCCACTTATACTGGTGTTGGTGATGATAGTGAGGACAATAATGGATAAGTAGGTGTCCAATGAAACAAAGCGCGCAATTTTACCTGTCATAGTAATACATATATAATTATTAACTAACGAATTAAATGTGTAGGTAGCACAAAGCAAAGTAAACAACGGTTTCGGGGTAGCCTCAGTCCGCTAGACAACATTTCGTCAAGAGGACTTGTCTCTGCCTTGATGAAGACAAGTCGTCTTTTCGAAACGTTGGCTAATGGACAGAGGACTCCCTAAGCCCTTGTTCACTTCGTTTCGCGCCGTAGAAAATCGAATCTTTGTGCCCTCTTTATACCGATGTTCAGATAGTGATAAGAAAACTTACGGAGACACCAGTCGCGAATCGTTGGATAGATTTCTTCATTTGTTACCAGACCTCGAAGTGCGGATAGTTCTTGAAAAATTCTCCGTTCAGGAACTGCGCCCAATGAACCTGGCGTGAAGTGCATTTGGGTCGGAACAAAAAAAAAAACTAAGATTTTCTTGATGTCATGCGAACTATCAATAGCCCTCCACCGCGGCTTGAGTGCCTCGGCTGCGATGTAATGACAGCGGTCAACATTAGCCCTTCACGAAACAGCCGCCGCGGTGGCTGAGTGGTTATGGCACTCGGCTGCCGGCCCGAAAGACGCGGGTTCGATCCCGGCCGCGACGGTCGAATTTCGATGGAGGCGAAATCCTGGAGGCCCGTGTGCTGTGCGATGTCAGTGCACGTTAAAGATCCCCAGGTGGTCGAAATTTCCGGAGCCCTTCACTACGGCGTCTCTCATAGCCTGAGTTGCTTTGGGACGTTAAACCCCTATAAACCAAACCAAACCAACCTTCACGAAACGTTTCAAAGTGCCCCGAAAAGAGCTTGAACACTAAATGCCATTTTTATGGGGAGCCTAACTCCACGAGGAACTCTTAATTGTGTGCGATGAAAGTACTGAGGCAGCGTGTTCGGGCCACCTGCTACCCCCCCCCCCCCTTTTTTTTTTGAAGGAGCGAAGAGAAAAGGAATGAAGTAAAGAGGAAATATTAGGGGAATTGAGGACAGCGATGAAGAAAAAGGGAGTTTAGAAGGGTCAGAAAGGGTTAGTGGAGCGCGCTGGCTCTCTCGGAGGCTTCTGACGCGATTAAGGCGGCCGCATGCTGCGATACCATTCCTGCATTCTTTCTCCTTCTCCCCAAAGGCTCCTCTACATCTCTGTCCCTCCCTATCTTTAAGACCTCTCTTTAACTTCGTACTTTCGTAAGCCTTCGATCGAAGCCACTTAAGAGCTGAGTTATTAGATCCCAGACTACAGCCGTCGGGGCGCCCGTTGCCTACGCTGCCTTTTTGTGTCATTATTATTTCTACCCAGAATGGCGCGGTAAGTGCGCACACAACGCGGCTTCTCTTTAGCAGAAGGATCCCATCAACGTCGTTTTTGGTTGGCTGGTCTGCGTGAGCAGCTTTCCTCTATCGTGGCGTTTCGAAACACAATGTCTTCATCATAGCAATGCCGTCTAGTGGCGTTGGCATTTACACGCGGTTCGCAGAACCGCACAACGAGGCTCCATATTCTGCACGATCCTTGCTGTTTTGTGTTTGGAGTCGTGGTCATATCGCTTGCGAGATCAAGGCAGGCGTGTGCTAGACGTCGGTTGGTGCATCGCTGATGAGAGAAGAGGCAGTTGTAGGCGCCTTTTATTGCGCCCAGGGCAGCAGGGGCAATGATGCAGTGCGCAGATGATGAGCCCCTTTGATCCTCATCGGGATCTCTTTGCTGCAATGCGAGCGTTGTTCCGTACTCGGTATCCGCGGAAATGAGGCCAGACCTCCCCCCCCCCTCCCCACCCCCCCCACCCCTTCCCCTTCCTTTTTTTCGTCCTGAAAGTGAGAATGGCCTGCATGGGCTGGGTTCCGGGAAATACTATAGCCTTGGGGATTCAGTGCGACGTACCGCACGTACTCGTGTGTAAGCCGACGCACTTTCTGCCAAGGTCAAGTTTATATTCTTGTAAGACCTCGCCGGCCAATGGTTTTGCTTACGGGTTAAGCTCTGTGGCTAGTTTGGCATCGCTCGAGCTACAAATCTCTTGGAGGTCAACTGCGCCGTCGTCTGCTTCTTAGAAACGCAGGTCTTCCGTGGATGCTGCAGGAGCCCCAATACACGGCTTCGAAGCAGACCTTTTGGTTCATTCTGAGAGAGAAAAAAATGATTTGGTTTAGTTTATTGGTGCTTAAGCTCCCAAAGCGACTGAGGCTATGAGGGACGCCGTAGTGAAGGGTTCCGGAAACTTCGACCACCTGAGGTTCTTTAACGAGCACTAACATCGCACATTACACGGGTCTCTAGAATGTCACCTTCACCGAAATTCGATGCCTCGGCTGGGCTCGAACCCGAGTTTTTCGGGTCAGCAGACGAGCGCCATAACCACTGAGCCCCCGACGCGGCCCTCTGAGAACAAAATTCATGGACGATTTAGCGTGGTTAGTCCCCAAGCAAATTAAGTGCGCTAGCACTTAATGTCTCTATATGCGGAATTGGCCGTTCTGGACTTTGCATCCATGATCCCTGGGCTGGGAGTCCTCATACCACTCCTGGGGCAGCGGTGGAGCGGTTAAGCGATGCGCCCCTGCTCTGAGATGGCAGGTGCTGCCACCTGTTGGGCTTGTGAAACCCAGGCTGCTCTTCTCGAGCTTGCCCCGCCGCGGTGGCTCAGTGGTTAGGGCGCTCGACTACTGATCCGGAGTTCCCGGGTTCGAACCCGACCGCGGCGGCTGCGTTTTTATGGAGGAAAAACGCAAAGCGCCCGTGTGCTGTGCGATGTCAGTGCACGTTAAAGATCCCCAGGTGGTCGAAATTATTCCGGAGCCCTCCACTACGGCACCTCTTTCTTCTTTTCTTCTTTCACTCCCTCCCTTATCCCTTCCCTTACGGCGCGGTTCAGGTGTCCAACGATATATGAGACAGATACTGCGCCATTCCCTTTCCCCCCAAAAAACCAATTATTATTATTATTATCTTCTCGAGCTACCTCTCGCGACCATTCATTAATTTATCTGCCACCTGCCATGGTGGAAAGTTCGCTCACGTCATTATCACTCTAGCAGAGAAGCAGAGAAACAGTCATCAAGAAACCGTACAGCATACACGACAGCAAGCAGCCGTCGCATAATCCCGGTTTGCACAATGAAAACCGTCCTGCGTTCTTCACAGTGGCAGCTGCTAAAGGCCCGTATACTGGATTTAGAGCAGTAGTAGCCGGTGTTACTGGAGGCAGTGAACCACGGGGAATGAGGAAGGGTGCCATGGAAAGAAGAGGGCACGATTAGAGTTGAGGAAAGCGAAACCGGGGAGTGTATGCAGCGAGAACTATCCTAGAGGGTGTTTACGTGGAGGGAGAGAGATATGAAGAAAGCTGATCAGGAATGCTAAGCCTTAAGGCGGTTACCGTAGATGGAGGAGGAGTACCTCGGAATGAGGAGGACAAGGCGAGAGCGTGTGAACGTGCAACCGGAGGGTGGTTGCAACCGAACCGTCTGGAGGGTGGTTACCATGGAAGAGCGAAGACGAGGGTTAGCAATGAAGCAGACTATGGCGAGGGCGGAGGAATGCATAATCGCGTTAGGTGACTGTCACGGAAACCACCCGGATGAGGTGAAAGGAGGAGGTTTTAGTGAGAGCGGGAAAATGCGCAACCGGAGAAGGGTTGCGTTGGGTTAGGTTAGGTTTGGTTTTGGGGGGTTTAACGTCCCAAAGCGACTCAGGCTATGAGAGACGCGGTTAGGTTAGGTTAGGTTAGGTTAAGTTAGGGTGGTTAGGTTAGGGTTGTTGCCGCAGGCTAGGTTGGCAAGTATGGCGAGAGCTGAGGAATGCGGCACGCTACGACAGCGGCGGGAGCTCCGGAACGCTTCGCACTAGGTGAGACTCAGCGGTGGGGGCGCAGCGCGCCTCGAGCGGCGGAATGGAGAGGAGTGCTATTCGAAGGAAGTCTACGAGTGATAAAGAAAAACGAGTGCTCTATGACTGTTGACATATGCATGTCGCTCTCAAATTCTCAATATCTCGCGAAATGAAGATACCTCAACAGCAGTCTCGGCATCTAGCGTAACAGTGTTGTAACCATACTGTGACTTTCTTTTTTTGAACCTGAAAGATAATACAACCGTGTATAACAAAAGCGGATTTTAAGACAATATAAAATGCGATGCTCATTGAAAAATGTAGAAACGGAGTCAGTGTTAAAATAATGCTTCGGTTTCTTTTTAGAGACTTCGGTGATTGCATGGAGAGGCGACCCAACGTACGTCTGGTCAAGCGCCGTAGTGGGCAGGAGATGCCATTCTTAACTGGTATCCAACTACGGTTAAAGAAATATATTTTTTTTTTGCATGGGAGAAAACTTGAGAACAGGCGAGAAGAGCAAAAGGGAAACTATGCGGGGCCGTTCATTCCCATCACTTGACGAAATGTCAAACGAGGTCTGCGACGAGAACAGCGGCTCCGATAATTTGCGGAGAGGCAGTGGCGTTGGGCAACGGGAACTTTATCTTGCCCTCGTTATCTTTGCCCCGTGTCCTCCCTCATTGTCTTCGCGGCTGCGGAATGTCAAATCTGGGCCGCGCCGGAGGGCATTATCTTGCTTGCGTCAGAACTGGATAGGCCTCTATAATTACCTCACGCAGAGAAAGCAGCCAAGTAAATCCGTTTTTAGGCTGCTTAAACCGCTGGCTGGTTTTCTCCATCAATTATTTTTTTGTTTTTTAATAGCCTTCATTCAAGACGACGTATTTATAGCCCTTGCGCAGTTAAGACCTTAACCAGATAGCGAAATGCTAACCAGGACTTGCGGGACAATTACGGTCACCAGACGTCCTGTTTTTGTCGAGAGAAAGAGAAAATATTGGAAGCTTATTCTCGCTGGCCTCGTATTTAACTGCGGTAGAGTGGAGAGATATTTCTAGTTTGTGCTTCAACTTCGTTCAGTTTCAAAGTTCGTATAGATGAATCTGGGGGGCGAAAGTTTCAGGCCTTTGCCAGTATGAAAATAGGAGTACTGGGACGAGACAAGCGCTAGGCTTGATCTACTAACGCGACTAGTTTGTGCAGCTCTAACGAAACCGCTATTGCCATGTCAACATGTCGAGAGAAACAGAGAACCGCTTCTTTCACAGGCAGTTCAAACTCAGCGTTTGTCTTGGCCTATGTCTTCTTGTCCTAGTCTGTGTGCCGCTTGGAAAATGCCTCCCATATTAGATCGCAACCGATTGGCCCAACTTACTGCTCTGAGTTCATTTTACGGGTTTTGTTCCGGTTTTTGTGCACGTATGGGATCTCATTAATTTTATTGTCCTTTCTCCGCTTTATATGTTTTTTATTTACTTTCACGGTTGTTTTGATTTGCAGAAATAATTCTATAGGGACCATCTGCTGCTGCTATTGGCGTCAGAGTCACGTGATGTGGTAACCATAAACTTCCCCATTTACCATTCGGTTAACAAAGATGTTTTACTGGTACCTACAGGCGGCCGTATGTCATAAACCACAAGTGGACCAGGCAGGGGGCGCTCTCAGTAATGTATCATCTGTGGTCGAGCGATACAAGATGTGCTGATATAACAAAGTCGCGTAATTATAGAAAATGCTCAGGGACGCCTGATTACATTGTGTGTTGGTAATGCGATAGCATTCGAAGCTGTTGATGCCTTGGCCGGAAGATGACTGGTGAGGCCTGTGAGGACCCAGGTTACTCATCCTGAACACCAACCTGCCACTGTTGGCAGGAGGCTTCCAGCAGAGGTCACTGCCGTCTGGTGACGTCACGCCCTGCATCCAGTGGGATTTCTCCTGGCTGTTGACGTTTCTGGCTATGTCACAGCCCGTCAGCCAATCAGGATTTTTTAAGACAACGCCGGATGGTGCCGGGTCCTTCCTCCGGCGAGGATTCTACGCTACCGCATAATAATGGAATGCTGATCTGCACTTGGCGAATCTAGGTGTGCGTTTCGTGAGGCACCGTCCGTACGGTCGACCAGCGAATATGTACCTGAGGCAAACCGAAGCGCCCTCAACAATTAGCGGAAGACCTTCCTCACGATTCAAATGATGCCCCCCGCACCCGCACCTCAGCTTTCCCTGCCGGATTTTAATAGGATGTACTAGCAGGCAGCTTATGCTCCTTTCTTTCTCGCCGACCACTATGTCCGCATCATATCCTGCGTCGCACATCATAATACACACTTGTATTCTGCTGATTAAGTAAAAACGAACGTTTCGCTTGTACCGGCTACGAGCTATTGCAAGACAGAGGGTATAGTCACTACATGCGTTCCCGCATGGTTAGCTTTTCAAGAACTGTTTAACTACAGGGGAGCTCTGAGCAGCCTTCCTTCAGGTTGGTTGCTTTGTCTAGATCATGCCAGATAGATACGATGTTTCTCGTTTTTAGGAATAAGGTTATTTGTAATTATTATGTAAATATGCGTCCTGTTGTACATGTATTTAACTAAATATACGCCGTAACCATGTCCAACGTTCTCAGGCAAAAAATTTGAAAATTGGAAAATTGTAAGACACTGTTATGGAAATACTGGAGGTAATGGGCCATTCTTCTGTTTGGTGCAAAATATTTCTTTTAAAATGTTTCCATCGATCGTATATATCGAACAGTTAAGACTGTCATAGAAAACCAAGGGGGAACGCTTTTAACAATTGCGAAAACGTTAATAGAAAAAGAAAAACAAGACTATCGTCGGCTGATCTGCGGATATATTGATTGTTATAGTAAAATCTTCACAATTTCACCTGCGCTGCGACTAGGAATAAGAACAGAGAAGGAAGACAAGGACAAGCGCTTGTCCTTGTCTTCCTTCTCTGTTCTTATTCCTAGTCGCAGCGCAGGTGAAATTGTGAATATGTACCAACTAGCTCAAACCACCATTTTGCTACAGTAAAATCTTACACTATATGAAAAAATATATTGCGTTTATAAACGGTTTACTACTAAAAAATGATTTTGTCCAGAATTTTTGGGTATGAGTTTGCCGCATGTTTCTACCCGTAGTAGGAAGCGTGGATTACAAGGAAACTCAAACAGCGCTAGACAACTGAAACAGAACGTGCCCGTTTGTGCCCAGTTTTGTACGCATAAATTGACTTCTTACTTCAAATAAATCACTTGTACACTTGTAAGTTCAACACGGTGTTTGTCTCCTCTTTCTGGCCCTGTTGTCTAATAATAATAATAATAATAATAATAATAATAATAATAATAATAATAATAATAATAATAATAATAATAATAATAATAATATAATAATAATAATAATAATAATAATAATAATAATAATAATAATAATAATAATAATAATAATAATAATAATAATAATAATAACAATAATAATAATAATAATAATAATAATAATAATAATAATAATAATAATTTGTTTTTTGATGGAAAGGAAATGGCGCAGTATCTGTCTCATATATCGTTGGACACCTGAACCGCGCCGCAAGGGAAGGGATAAAGGAGGGAGTGAAAGAAGAAAGAGAGAAATAGGTGCCGTAGTGGAGGGCTCCGGAATAATTTCGACCACCTGGTGATCTTTAACGTGCACTGACATCGCACAGCACACGGGCGCCTTAGCGTTCTTCCTCCATAAAAACGCAGCCGCCGCGGTCGGGATCGAACCTGTTGTCTAGCGCTGTTTTGAATTTTCTTGTTACCATGGAACTCCAACTCGCCTAATCTGCCGTCCTTCCACAGTTCATTTCTTGTACATGGGCTTCTTTAAAGTGTCAGAATATTGATCTCTCAAGCCCGGCTGTACTCTCGCCCATAATCGCCGTGTGTATCTTCCGAGCCCGCTCCGCTTCGTGGCATTGTCGTTATGATACCTACCCTTCGGATTTACAAGCGCTTTGTGGCTGGCTACGTCCGTCTGCAGTGCACAACAGAAGAATACGCAAATTTCCCAAGAGTGAGTGGTGGCGCCAGGCGAGACTGTTCAAGGACTTACTACGGACCAGATGCCGAGGTCAGCGTGCGTTTCGCGAGTGGTGTGTAACCATTGGTCATCTCACGGAATTCTTTTGGAACACGGTCCGACCATCCCTTCCGAAAGGCACAAAAGAAACTGCTGCAGAAGGGAAGCTGTTGGTCCTCGGGGACGTCGTTTTGGAACCAAAGCATGAAAAGACCTTGCGTCTTGGACCTAAGTTCTGCCCCGACCCTGGTCTGAGAACCGTTGAAAAGTTAGCCTTCGCCCATAACGTGTGATCTAAGGCTCAGCCCGAGGACAGACCAAGGTGTGTATCGGAGTGTGCTGACGCTGTGGCCAGTGGTAACTGCCTTAAAGTGCGTAACAATAGGCTTCGCTCGTTGGTGGATTACCTGTGTGATAGTCGTTTGCGCGTTGTCCAATCCTACAAAAAAGGTTTCTTTGTTGTACTTGCCGAGAATCAGTTTTCAAATAAGACACGTGAGGCAATTAGCAAACATACTAAAGTGACTAGAAAGGATCCGGTAAAGAATAAAAAAAAATGCCGTTTCATTATTGAAAGGCATGGGGCTTTTAAGTTTGGCAAATAAAGTTAAGGATGCAGAGCGCTCTGTGCTCGAAATTTTCTTCTCGGCTAAAACACATAAGCCTGGCGCTCCTTTTCGAGCAATAGTCTCTGAGCGCCATTCTTGGCAGGTAGTGGTATCGTCATACCTTAATGAGCATTTGTAAGCACTATCCGTGGCTGGCCTTTTTGTTGTGCCAAACTCGGAGGCAGCTGCAAAGTTTCTCTTGAAAGAGAACCCGGCTTCGTGCTCTGGTTCAGCATAGACGTGACAGATTTATTTTATTCTCTTCTCCATAATCAACTTCTGCAATATGTTCGGAATTGCATCTCAGAGCTAAATGATGAGTGCGTATTCCAAAATGATTGTGGCATTTCCAGTGGGTCTTTCCTGGAACTTTTATCCTTTTATTTAGAGAAAACCTATGTAACGTGGGAGGATAAAGTTTTTAAGCAAAAGTTGGGAGTGTGTATTGGTGACAAAATTGCCCCAGTTCTTAGCAACATTTTTCTAAGTTATGTTGACAGGAAAGCAGAGAGTGACTTAATTGGAAGTTATATTCGAATTTTTCGGTATGTGAACGATTTCCTGATTCTAGTCAAGTCACTGGGTACTGATAGTGTGTCTGAGTTACTCGATGTTTTTTCTAAGCACGGGTCTGGACAGAGGTTTACACATGAGATCCCTCAGAGGAACGCCCTGCAGTTCTTAGATCTGATATTGACCTTCTTGTATAACCATGTATGCTGGCGATACGCTCCCAGGAGTGAAAAAGCTCTTGTAAGCTACGGGTCTTGTCACTGCAAGTTTGTAAAATTCGGAATTGTAACAGGATGTATTGGTATGGCTGTCAAAAAAATCTTGTATTCTTCAAATGTTTAGTAGTCTTACAGTCCAAGGCCAGAGATGCAGAGACGCCAGTTTTCCAGATTCCGTACTTGTGGCTAGTGCAAATAAGATTATAAAAACACTGAAATGTTTGCGACAGCGCAAAGAAAATGTTGACGGGGAAAAATTGCTGTCATGGCTTATGTGCACGCGTTGTCACATCGTTTTAAGAGGTTAGGGGCCAAGTATGGCGTGAAGGTCATTTTTTTCTGCTCCTAATAAGCTGGGTAAGTTAGGGGACGCAGTTCAGGGGAAGCAGGAAGGCTTTAAACGGAATACTGCCTGCAAGGTAAATCATGTCAATAAGTTCATCAGTTGCAAGATGGGCGTTGTTTACCAAATGCCTTTATCATGTGGTCTTACTTACATAGGCCAGACAGGCCGTTGCCCCAATATTAGACTCATGGAGCATGCCAATTAATTGGATAAAAAAGATACTAACCTGGTGAAGCATTGCAGTGCGTGTAAATGCGTAGCTTTCTTTGACGACACAAAATTGTTAATTTTTCATAGTGACAAGACTACCAGAGAAGTCGCCGAAGCATTCCATATAATCCGCAAATCTAATGGTTGTGTTAGTAAAACTTCTTTAATTTTGTCAGCGAAAGAAATGACTTTTCTGCGCCAAGGGTAGATTGGAAGGCAGGTACATCACGTGCGAATGTTGGCATTTTGGAGTTTTTATCTGATCATCGATGTATGACCGTGCGCATGTGTGCCCAGTTTTGTGCGTATAAATTTACTTCTTACTTCAAATAAATCAGTTGTTCAGCGCGGTGTTGGTGTTCTCATCCTTCTGGTCCAGTTGTCTAGCGCTGTTTGAATTTTCTTCTTACCATGGAACACCAACTCGCCCAATCTGCCGTCCTTCTACAGCGTGGAGAAAACCAATAGAGGAAAAACTGCTGGAACTTCAGCCAAAATTTTCGTGTACACACACGGGAACACACAGACTTGAGATACATGTTTGGGTTTACACTGACACGCCGAACTACTGCTCCTATCTGACGATGACGATGATATGCACCCCACATTACATCCAGACGAACTCAGGCTACTCCCGCTGCAAGTACTGCATGGGATAGCCGGACAATAATGTTGCAATCTCAGAATGCGCATGTTCAAACCATTGCTCCCACCCTGTCCCAAACATGAGGTCAGGTCCTGTGCGATTAGCATGGTAAATGGTTCGTCATCCCAGAGAGTGAGAAAACTTTTCCTGGAATTCACTGAGGTGCCGGGAGGCACTGAAGTCTTGCCCGTTTGAAACTGCTACTGAAAAAAAATAAGTAACGTAGGTATCCTGATTAGAATAGAGTTCACCCTAACTCGGGACGAGGTGGTACGAAACTGGATGACGTAAGTTTGAAAGAACTGGCAGGCAGCAATTACGAAACTTGTGTTATCTTGATTTCGCTCGGCTGCTGCAACTTTTGTGCCAGCATAGGAAATGCCATATGTTTTTAAAGGTTTCGCAAAATTCTGTTTTGTTTTCCTCCCTCTTTGCTTTGTTTTTCAATGAAGCTTGCGTCTCATTTCTTAGAAAGGGCTATATATACGGTCATTTTATCTGCAAGCGATAGCGGTCATGATAATGGACGTTGCAGCGGTGTGCACACCATGCGTACCGTTATCTCGACAGGCGGCAATGACATTCTGCTGTAATGACGCTGGCAGAAGGCTGGTCGACACTTTTTTCAGGTGATGCTTCTTAATTTCCTCCTTGGCAACAAAAAAGTCATACGCACACAGGTACAAGAGCAGCCGCATCTAAAGACAGCTTGCTGTATCAATCAATCAATCAATCAATCAATCAATCAATCAATCAATCAATCAATCAATCAATCAATCAATCAATCAATCAATCAATCAATCAATCGTTTTATTCAGATATGAACTTGTATGCACAGTACATGCCCACGAGATGAGACAAAAGGAAGAAGCTGCTGGCATTCTTCCTGACGAGGCCTCACCCCGGGTCACACATCAAAGGCAGAAGGGTGCTTACATTTATTAAAACTCAAACAAGCTCTTTAGTTCAATTTTCACAGTAGTTGAAAGTTAATGAAGGCACATAGGATAACAAAGAGAAAAGAAAAAGACCAGTAACGCTACAGTTCGCAACACAATAGAAAATATGACAGGAGTGAGGCTATCACTGTAAACTGGTGTAGCTTCCAGTTTGATAAGTCTAGTTATCAACCCTGCGCTGACTAATTCGCCAACAATGACCTGAGTGTATTTTACTAAATTATAAGCCGAGTTGCTTATGAATTCAACACTTCGTTCATTCTGAACTCCACTAACAGAGCTATTCAGAATGATGAACCGCAGCTTAGGTAAACTAAACAGCCAATTAGCTGACTAGATCTAGCTCACTGAGCACAGCTAACTGGCTAGCCGGCTAATAGGTGAAATATACGATTGTACATCGCTGACGAATATTATACACAAGAGCCGAATGATACGAAACCAAAGGTTACTCTCCAAAATTAACCTGAAACCCCGGTTGTTGAAATAGCTTTCGAGTTGAAGAATAGGGGCATTATTGTACGCTTAAACCTGTAGCAAATCACTCTCAATATTATTTGGCCCAGCAACACAGAAAATGCGTTTTCGTTTATATTGAACAAGCTGCACCTTAAGGAGTGGAAAAATTAACAACATTCCCTTCCAATAGAGGCGTACTCAAATTATGTAGAAAATAGCCCCCCTCCCCCTTATGTAATACCCCTGGCAAAAGGAGGCATGTAAGAAAACAAAACTGAACTGAACTCAGAAGATAACCGCGAACTCTATTTCTTTAACCTGCAGCTCTGCAGGAGTAGGAGAGACTAAATAGTGACCTCCCGGTGAGCCAAACTGCGCATACCATGATTGGTGAAATTTGCATTGCCCAAAGCCTGTGCGAAACATGTACAGAAGAAAATAGCGGCTCCAGCCCGGTGTTGTCTGCGTTCCGTTTGCTGAATACTGGTTTGCGAAACAAAACATGAGTGCCGTTTTATGTGAACCATCACAAAGTAGAGAACCGCAGGTGGGACATTTGTAAAAGTGTTCCGTTACACTTCGTATTTTGTTTGCCGTTCGCGCCACATTTGCTAAGATCTCGTTATGAACAACGTTTTAAGCGCGCAGATCGCAAAGGCATGTAGTCATCAGGGCAGCACTCAGGAGGTCATTAAGCGAAGAACGCACATACAAAGGCGTTCGCTTAAGCCTTGCTAGAAGGAACGCCGCGCCCTTGAGCCGATTGCGCCTCTCGAAAACAGGTCAGCAGCCGCCGTCGTCTGCTACGTAGGTTGCAGGCGAGCCACTTTCGCTCTCTCTTCGTTGGTGTATCACAGTCCAGAGAAATAAAAGAAAAAAAAATCGATTGATTGCCTCTGCCAGCACCATCCCGTCGCTAACAAGCCTAATGTTCCGCATAGCTCGTCGTTAATCGCGCCCTACTGTGTGCAGGTAACGGGGCCCTGATTGAGAATTGCAACAAGCAGCGCCCGGTACAGTCGAGAGTAGCGCCTCTTCAGACGTTATCGCCTGCAGGAGTCCAGAGCAGACGACGCCTCCTCCTGGCGCGTCGGCAGCCGGTGTCGCCCCCTGGCGGACAGCGCAAGAGCCTCGGCTAGCGGAGCAACGCGGCGTGCGTCGGGGCCTGGAGCGCTCGAAACGTTCGGCGCCAAGGTAGAGTAGGAAGGGACGACGAACGGTTGTGCTGCCTGCGGTGGTCCGCGACATAGAAACGTAGTAATCTCCGGCGGCGAGCGGTTTTTCGAACGATGGCCGACCCTGCCAGCCAGCAGCACGAGGGCCACAGGCTCTTCTTGGACTCGGCAGCTCCGGACAGCGCCCGGTAAGGAGCCACACCAGGTTTATTTCTCTCCCCTCTTTCTTGACGCTCACTTCGACGGCGGGCCGGACACGCGCCGCTAGCGGCAGCGGCGTCGGCGACGACGCAGAGCACGATGTGGTTCCTCTCACCCGTTGGATCGAGGCCAGCTTAGCGCTGGCGCCGCCGAACTGTCAGCCGCACCAACTCGGCCGTCCGTCTGCTACGCGCCCGCTACGTCGTCTGCTCGTCCCAGGCGTCGTCTGCTGCCTTCATCAAGCAGGGAGGAGACGAAAACCGCGAAGTAAATTATGTAAAACGGCGGACGAAGTTGTTACGCTGTTAATGTCAGGGGAAAAATAGCAGAGGAAAATACGTTGAATTTAACGTAGTGTGCTGTGTGGAAGAGAGACGGATGAGAAGTTGTCGACGAGTTCGATTGGCTCCTGCTATTGTCTTCGTCGATCGTCTGTCGCTTGACACATGCAGCGTTTCGTAGTTACACGCAACCTACTGCGGCTATACCTAGTTCTTAGCGTGTTCCCAACGGAGTCGTAAGAGCGTATTTTTGAACGTACACAAAGCCGTCATCGTCGGCTTGGGCGAGGTGGTCCGCTGCGAACCGGACGCTCGGCTGACTCACAGCTCCTCGCTCTGAACGCTCTGCCTTTTCGTGTGGGAAGGGAAAGAGGAAAATAAAAATAAAAGGAAACAGAAAAACAAAGAGAGAGGGAGAGTGTGAAAGGTGGAAAGAGACAGCGACCTAAACAAAAGGAAAATCGCCGAGTTCCGTGCCGTGCGAGCCGCGTGTGCCCTTGACGTGCTGCCTTGGTCGCGTAAGCCTTTCGCTCGCCACCGTCAGGCTGCGACACGCGACTAAAGAAAGTTAATACACCGACCAGTATTAAACGATGCTACTGATATGATCAAGTCTAATTATTCCCTTCTTGACTTAAGCGTTAACTAAACGGGCTTAATTAAGTCTTGTGTTTACACCTGATGCTTCAAACGTGATTGCCGGTGAACTGCCTGAATACCAGAGATTATTATTTCTCACACATTACAGCCGGGCGAATCAACGTGAAATCATGTACGTCATGAGTCAATGTAAGTGTAGGAATGCAATGAGTAGTTATGCTTGCTCACTGCAATTATGACGCGAGAGCTGATCTAGTATAGATTTTGTATCCAGGATCACAAAATACCTACTATTTCGACACAGTCATGCATCTGAGGTGCCTTTCTTTGATATTCCTATGGTCTAGCGACCAGGTATGCGTATAGATTCCATTCCTTATGTTCATCTGAAACAGCGTGCGATAGCAGAGCATCTCTTCATTATTTAAACTTGTTAACAATTGTAGGAAACTGTTGTCTGTTTTATATAGCAGCGTACTGCAGTTTTGGTGAAAGGCCAAGCAGGCTTTTTTAGCACACATGAGGTTCAGACGTGTAACCTCATCCGTCGTTCGGCCCTTATTCTTTTCACATTCCACATCGATGGCTCCGTTAGCGATGCTAGTTGAAACTCTGTGGCAGGAAAAGTAACCTACTCCACGTTGTAAAAAGAAAGGAGTAAAAAGGAAGTGAGCTGACCTCTAACTCACACCATTTTATAAAAGGGTGTGAGCTACAGGACAGTTTACTCCCTTTTTAATCCCATATTGGCGTATTCGTGTTTAGAGTGCTGCAGGCAACAGCTCCATCGATGCCTACTGCGAACATTTCCCCGAAATAATTTTTTTTTGCGCCCGTTTTTACGTGCTTCCAAGTTCTATAGGTATTGTTTCTTGTCCGGTGCAACCTTTGTACTAGTGTTGACTAGAGCGCGCATGTATAGAACAAGCTAGATAATTTCGTTTCCCGCTCAATAATCGCTCCCGAGTTGGCATAAAGGTGAGGCTTCCGGCAAACCGACGAGCCATGGTCATTTGCTAAACAGTAGTCACCTCAAAAACTATGACGTAATATGTAATGATAACGGTTAATTTGAATTTTCCTACAAAAAGAAAAGAAATGAAGTTAAAACATGTTCGCACCTTGTGGACCAATGCTGCCGTTCTCACCGGTGGTTAAGAAGAGTTGGTTAAGGAACGCGGCGCCCATACCTGCAATGGATCTTTAACTAACAGTGGTTGCGGTGCGTTTGGACGAGCGCACCTCCAGACCATTGGGAAAAAAATGCTAATAAAGCCTCCGGCGCCCGCTTCCAAAACTGGACGTTAGAAAGATGGACGTCCTTGCCGGTCGATTAGCATAAGGCCCTCCTCGGGGACGGGAGGGGGGTTTCGCTCAATTAAGGAACAAACTGGCGCGCTTTCGCGAAACCTCCCTTAATGATGGCCTCCCGCACCAGACCAAAACCGCTCGTTCGCTTCAGGCGGAGTTCGTCGTCTGCTTAACGCCGCCATCGCAGACTATCGATACACTCCTGCGTCTCTCGTAATGCGAACGGGATCGGCGGAGGAGGGATTACTCAAAATGAGTTCTCAATTTCTTCGCGAGGTATTCATGTGGTGGACAAAAATATAAATCTGCAAATACACGCGACAAAAGTTGGGTTGAACTGCTGCGAAAATGCATTTGCATCGATTACCCTTAGAGGTTCCCATATTCTGTCTACGTTAGCTTGTTGTTGTTGTTGTTGTCCTCTGTTGGAGTGTTGGTAGGTAGGCCTCAAACAATGCTGGCACATACCCACTGCGGGGGAGTGGCCAAGACACAGGCGGCTAATTGCTGGATACAGGAAAGTTTTGACGGGAAAAGGAGTGGTAATAGCATGCAGGCTGATAGATTGGAAGACGCAAGGACAGGGGTCCTGTAACTTGGAGATCGAAGACGGGACAATGGCTTAATGTGCATAATCTTATACAATGCCTGTAATGTTTCAATGTCGTACGGACTGAGAGCGGGAAAAAGAAATTAAAATCGGAGTCGCTGCGTTTCTTAAAGGAAATTTTGCACAGCAGAGCGCACACTCCTGTCGCTTCGTCCAAGCAAAGAAGCGCCAATGAAAAGAACAACCGCACAGGAAACAGACAAAGCCAGTTGATGAAATGGACTTTGCAAAAGACGCTTCCTCAAATGAGAGAAGTGGCGGCAGAACAACAGGAAGTGATCTATTGTCTCAGGTTCGGCACAAAAAGGGCACAATGGGGAAACCGCCAGGCCAGATCTGTGAAGGTAGAAATCTAGAAGGGGAACCCGGCAACGCAAGCGCGTGAAAGAGACCTCTAGTCTGCGTGAGCGCCAGTCTTTGCTACTCCAAGGATGCAGAAGATGCTGATATTCGGGAGATGATGTAAGAGCCGAGGCAGCAAATTCCTGAAATATTGTGTAGCTGCGAAACCTCACCGCCGCTGTATATGCACAACTTGGAAACAGCAACAATTGGGCCGCAGAGAGAGGCCCTTGCTAAGGAATCTGCAACCTCATTTAAGTGAAAGCACATGTGACCTGGTACCTAAAGCAACCTCACCGAATTTAGATGGAGCGGAATCAGGAACGTAAAGAGGCGTAATGCCCGAGACTCAATGGGTGAGGATAATGAAGAGCAAATCGACAGAGAGTCTGTCATAATCACGACCTGGGAAACGCTAGTTTCTAATTTTCGTAAGGCTAAGATTACTGCTAATAATTCAGCCAGAAAAATGGGAGTGAAGTCAGGAAGACGGAGAGAAAAAGACCAACCCAGTGAAGGTGAAAAAATTCCCACGCCTGCCTTTTCGCGATCCTGCGAGGCATCGGTAGCAATAAGAACATGAGAGGGAAAGGACCTTAGGTGGTCCTGCAACAGACCCTGAAGAAGAGGAAAGGGCTGCAGCTTTGCATTCGATGTGAAAATGTCATAGAATTCAATCTGGACAGAAGATGAGTTGTTATGCATTTGGCGGACATCTGTGAAATTAATGTCTATGGGATCAAGGAGGGACTGCACGAAACATATCTGCGAAGTTTTGAAACGAGACCAGGCGGCACTAAAAAAAAGCGGAAGGTCGACTTAGAAATATTATACCCGAGGCGTGAAGAGGTGAGTCGCACAATTGTAAAAATGTTTGAACTGTTAAAAGGCGAAACCTAGCTGATAACGATGGGATTCGCGCCTCAAAGTGCAGAACGGCATTGGCGACATATTTTGGAAGTCCCAGACAGAGGTGCAACGCCTCACGCTCCAAGAGCACAAGAGGGCGAAGTTTATAGGCAGGAGCTCCTGAGAATAAAACACAGCCGAACTCCAAAATTGGGCGGATGTAGATTTTATAAATAATCAGAAGTGTATGCCTTCTCATGCCTGACCTGGCACTACAAAGCCTGCGCAGGATGCCAATGGCCCGAACTCCTTTTGCAGAAACTTCCTCAATGGGTGGCCGCCAGGATAGAGTAGAGTCGTATATCACTCCGAGATACTGCACCGTCTGAACCTGAGGTATTACGTTATTTCTATAGACCAGGCAGATATTTACAGGAACAGAAACCGGAAATACTAACAATGCGCATTTCTTCACATTGAGGGACAGATGAATTCTTCCTAACCAGTTGTCAAGAACATTGAGGTAATTTTGCAGGGTTCGAAAAAGAGTGTGAATGTCACCTGCTGATGCAAAAAAATGCAATATCATCGGCGTACACATAAGTTTTCCCATTCTGAATGCATGGAATTTAACTTAGAAAAATATTAAAAAGAACAGGTGAGAGAGTTGAGTGGCACTTCGTCCTCTTCTTCATCCCCGTTGTTTCAAGTTCACATTGATAATGTGCATGACCTAGCCTCTGACTTACGTAGCCAGCTTTGTAAGTAGGATACGCGCTACATGGAGACGTAAATAGTGTGCGCTTGTAAAGGCACCGATGTTCTTTATTGTTTTCAAGATGATCTTGTACATGGTTGTTAATCCAGATTAGCTGAAGAAAACGTTCGATCTGGGTAAGTTGATACATGGTATAACTTCATCAGCGAAAGCACGAGACGCCATGAGAAGAAGACAGGACAACGCTGGAGCGTTGTCCTGTCTTCTCCTGGTGTCTCGTGCTTTCGCTGCTCAAGTTATGTCTGAAATACACCAACTAGCCCACATGGTTACCTTGATACATGGCCTTGAGCATATAAAGCAGTCAAGCAACGAAGGACAGAGAAGAGACAAGGCACAGACTGCGACTGTAACTAACAACTGTGCTTTACTGAAACAAGTCCGCCTCCTAAGAGAACCAGCAGAGCATGCGCAGCTCAACCAAGTCACACGCCACCAACGATGGCTGGCAGATATCCAAGGCGCTAGCGCCGGTGCGAAAGGAAGCTTGGTTCCTTCCGCATCAAAGAGGTAGACGTCGTGCTGAGGCAATTATTGTGCTGGTGCGACAGGAAACTTAGTTGCGTCCGCACCAAAGAGATAGACGTCATGCTCAGGCAATTATCGTGCTGGTGCGAACGGAAACTTAGTTCCTTCTGGATCAAAGAGATAGACGTCTTGGTGATGCAACTATCGCCTTGCCTGCTGATGGGAAAAGCTTCGAGAATATCGCCCTCCACTTGGCCTTGCCTCTACTAACATTCGAAAAGAGCGGGTAGCAGCAACAACCCCGGCAGTGGCCAGGCAGGTTTGCTCCGTCAGTGGGGTTCAAAGAGTCGGGGTTCTTTCGCAGCAAGTCATTGGTACGCCGGCCTGTTCGACCGATGGCCGCCGCGGTGGCTCAGTGGATATGACGCTCAGCTGCTGACCCGAAAGACTTGGGTTCGATCCCGGCCGCGACGGTCGCATTTCCATGGAGGCGAACTTCTAGAGACCCGTGTGCTGTGCGATGTCAGTGCCTGCTAAAGAACCCCAGGTGGTCGAAATTATCCGGAGCTGTCCACTACGGCGTCCACATAGCCTCAGTCGCTTTGGGGCGTTAAAACCCCATAAAACCACGCTTGGTCTATGTAAACTTTTTCACAGGTCAGGGGGATTTTGTACACCACACGTTTCACACGTGTAATGTAACAGTTTATATGCTGCTCAGTACACACGGGAGGTCTGGTCCTGCAGCGCGCAACACGTGTATAAACGCTTGAAAGTTTGCGTGACGCGGAAAGGACGACGTTAACGTCTAGCCTCACAGCAGCTTTTTTGATGTCGTGGGAAGCCCTATGAACATGTGGCATCACCTCAATTTCTCTTTCTCCGTTTAGTTCCTGTGTGTTCAGCCATTCTCACATCTCGACTCTTAATCTTTTGCAACTACGTTCCTGCCGTTTTTGGGCTTTGGGAGTGTCGTACTTGCCCGACTATAGCGCTCGAAAGCAGACCCAGTGGCCTGGGAACTTTTGACCGACTCTGTGCATGGCCATCGTCACGACAAGGGCAGTTCGTGGGTAAAGCAAAGAGCAGTCGAGCAAGCTTTAAACGCTCTTAGGACCTGGTCTACAACCACATGCAGGATGTCATTCGATGACAGATCTAAAATAGTCAAGAAATCTTCGACATATCTAAAAACTTTGCACACACGTTTGTCAAGGAGTGATCCCTGAAGTGCGTTGTCAAACTTCGTTAAAAAAAAATCTGGGAGATCCTACACTAGCCCCAATAATAATAATAATAATAATAATAATAATAATAATAATAATAATAATAATAATAATAATAATAATAATAATAATAATAATAATAATAATAATAATAATAATAATAATAATAATAATAATAATAATAATAATAATAATAGGTTTTGGGGAAAGGAAATGGCGCAGTATCTGTCTCATATATCGGCTGACACCTGAACCGCGCCGTAAGGGAAGGGATAAAGGAGGGAGTGAAAGAAGAAAGGAAGAAAGGGGTGCCGTAGTAGAGGGCTCCGGAATAATTTCGACCACCTGGGGATCTTTAACGTGCCCTGACATCGCACAGCACACGGGCGCCTTAGCGTTTTTCCTCCATAAAAACGCAGCCGCCGCGGTCGGGGTTCGAACCCGGGAACTCCGGATCAGTAGTCAAGCGCCCTAACCACTGAGCCACCGCGGCGGGTCTAGCCCCAATACGGATTCCTTTTTTTCTGTATGAACAGGGGTCCTTAAAATCTACAATGGTGGAAGTAGGATAAAATGTTTACATTTTTAGGAATACATCAACATATACGTCGCATGCATATTGGAAGGCGACTAGACTGTTCCGTTCAATCAGTTCACGCACTGCAGTAAACAGTTCACCATGAGGAATGCTGTAGATAAGTCTTCAATGTCAGTAGAAAAAGTACTGTTGGCTCCAGGGATGCTGTTGCCGAGCACTGCAACTACTGCGGTATGTCTCGTCTCTTCTCTGTCCATCGTCGTTTCATACTCAGCAATTCTGGACAAAAAGCATTTTTGAGCCGGAAGCCGTTCATGAACGCAATTTTTTCATATAATGTAAGATTTCACTATAACAATCAATATATTCGAAGATCACATAACGGCAGTTTTGTATCCTTTCTCTATTAAGGTTTTTGCTATCGTTAAAAGCGTTCCCCCATTGGTTTTCTATGGCAGTCTCAAATGTTCGATGGGATCGCTGGAAACTCTTTAGAAGCAAGATTTCGCTACATATCAGAACAATGGACGGTTACCTTCAATATTTCTATAACACTGTCTTACAATTTTCAAAATTTTTGCCCGAGAGAGCTGGACATGGACTGATTTATTTGTTCCAGATTAGCTCTGCAGTGCCGACGAAAAACTCTCGCCCCTAATTAGGTTTTATAAAACGGGTGGAAATATATATTTTAAACGCCTAGAATGCATTCCTAAATTAGAAATCGGCCAACGTTCAAGATTTAAGAGAAGAGTTTTGGGATGAAACGTCTCTATATCAGTGCACAATCCGTCGTCGCACGGGAGGGGAGGAGTATACGTGTTTGTTTATCAGCCTCTCTGTCTCGAACGGGGGATGCAACAGCTAGCTCTCTTGGGGGGTCATTTCCCGCCAGCCTAAGAGGAGCACTCCCGGTTAGTGCGGATGCCATCCCAGCGCTGCCAGAGGCACTAGCGCAGTGCAGCCCGCAGCACGGTCCGGGCATCGATCCCGCTCCAAGGGCTTGGTTCTGGCCCCGGCGGGGAAAAAGCCTCGGCAGTGGGGAAGAAGACAAGAGCAGGAGAGTGTGCGCGTGTGTGTGCGTTTCTGGGAGAAAGGGTTAAAGGGGAGGGGTTTGGTGGAAGACATTTTTATGGCCCCGTGTTTGAGCCTCGGGCTATGTGGTGTCCTCCGCGCCCCCTTCCCGCCTCAGCTATCCCCTTGTTTTGCTGCGGTTCTTTCCCTACAGCCTCGCGGTCTGGCAGCAATCGGTAAAGTTGGGGAGAGTTGGAGAAAGGGGAAAAGGAGTGTTCGGGTCCGCGGTCGAGGATTTCGCCGATGCCAATCGAAGATTATTAATGCGGAACTCGCGGTGCGACAGCGCGGCATTGCGCGCTGTGTGTCGTCGTCTGCTCGTTCCTGTGGGTTGTGCGTGTGTCGTCTGTTTCGCTTTTGGCTGTTGCGAGGCGCCTGCACTGTCGTCTGCCTTCGCTACGAGCGCGTCGTCTGCTCGTTGTAACCCTGTCGTCTGCTCGAGATATATGTCGCCATGAGGCGTACCATAATTTGTCTCTGTATCCGCGGGGCCTCATTTGTTGCACGTCGTAGTAAGCCTTGAAGCCCTCTCAAGCTCGCCAGAAAATTTTGGGATGGAAGTACAGGAATGCAAATAAAAAAAAGAAGGAAGCAAACCGAATATATTTGGGGGATAAAGAGGGATTCGGGCTGAATCCTGGCATTTAACGCCGCTCTATCGTTTTCAATTCTGGGCTGCGTCCTTTTGTTTCTGTTTTTCTGTGCAGATGGGCGGCCGGATAGCGGCAGGTGTGGAGAAAGTGAGTGCTTAACAAATGGAAAAGGCTTTACGGTTCCTGCCTCTGTTGATCATTAATTTCGTTGGCACTTGCTCACGTCACTGCGTGCAGTCGTCTTTCCAGGCTTTATCATTGCTCGAAACATTCGTCGTCCTTGCATTGCTTAACGCTTACACTGGAGACCACAGCAAGAACACACACACACACACACACACACACACACACACACACACACACACACACACACACACACACACACACACACACACACACACACACACACACACACACACACACACACACACACACACACACACACACACACACACACACACACACACACACACACACACACACACACACACACACACACACACACACACACACACACACACACACACACACACACACACACACACACACACACACACACACACACACACACACACACACACACACACACACACACACACACACACACACACACACACACACACACACACACACACACACACACACACACACATATATATATATATATATATATATATATATATATATATATATATATATATAAAGGGGCAAATACAGAGACAAGCAGACAGAAACGTAGAGATAAATAAATGGATAGCTTGCGAGATATAAAATAAATATTCATTTAAGAAAAATTTTATTCGACGATGTTATTTCCGGGATACGGCAATGTAAACTATTCCTTAAAACTGATCTTGTGAGGAAAAACGCTAAGGCGCCCGTGTGCTGTGCGATGTCAGTGCACGTTAAAGATCCCCAGGTGGTCGAAATTATTCCGGAGCCCTCCACTACGGCACCTCTTCTTCCTTTCTTCTTTCACCCCCTCCTTTATCCCTTCCCTTACGGCGCGGTTCAGGTGTCCAACGATATATGAGACAGATACTGCGCCATTTCCTTTCCCCAAAAACCAATTATTATTATTATTAAGTGCGAAGCACCTCCATAAGCACTCAGAAATAATAAAAATTCAATTATGTGTTGGAAATGCGTTAACATTAGCAGTTGTTTATGCCTTTACCGGAAGTGATGTCAGTTTTGATCTGGGTGCATCACTTTTCGTTGGGTGACGTCATTTCCACCCAACCAATCGGAACGCCCCGGTCTGCTGACGCCACTTCCCTCCATACAGTGGGATTATTTGATGACCGACAACGCATATTGACCCATTGGGCTTGAATACTATGTCATTAAAAAACAAAAAAGTGTCGTACGTGCTAGAAGTGAGTTAGCGAAACAATGATACAAACAACGGTTCCAGCCAGCCGGAAGAATCGGTAATCACCCGCACCTGTGTGAACTGAGGGGAAAGTGAGAAGGAACTCGCGGAGGTCCACTTTTCCAGTCCACTGGACTTCTGCCCCACGCCTAGCAAGCTTCGTATTAAGCTTCCGCCAGGCTCTCGCTGAAGAATTTCGCAGTTTGACTGACTTGCAAATCAGGTCGCGGTGCGCGGGATTCCTCGCGAAGATTGAGCGCGTCGCGCATAAATTGGCCCCAGTCGGCCCGCGCTCAGAGAGATACACGAAGCCTCGAAGTTGACTGAGCGCTCCCCGCATTGTGTAAACAGAGTTGCGTTAGCTGAGCTTTGGAAAATGCGCTGTACGTCCTGTCGGCTATACTATAGGCCATCCGCTTGGCCAAGGTTCTGGAACCTTGCCTTCAATTACCATCGGTCGAGAAGCTGACACAGGCCCTTCTTCGATAAATGAGGTTCGTGGGCTTAAGCAGCCGCCTATTGTCACGTTGGCATTTACAGTGATAGCTTTTTAAGGGAATTTTGGGGGTTGAACTATTCCGCCTTTGCCGTCGTACAGTGCGAAACGATTCACACATTCAACCCAACCCAATGATCAAGACACCCTTACGCTCCATGAAAAGGACGTTTCTATTATACGCGTGCCCTTCCTATACAGCAGAAGAATATTGAAGTGTGCATGAACGTGTGAATACGATGCAATTAGCTGTGTGGCATTTTTAAGAGCGGCAGCATATCGGCTTTGCCGTCGCGTGTACTGCAAAGTAATTCACACCCTTAAAGCGAGCACAATAGCAAAAACACCCTTGAACCTTATGAAAAGGGCATTTATATTACGCATACACCCTTCCTGCACCCGAAGATTATTTATATGTTCATGAACAAGTGTATACGCCACCAAGACGTATAAATGAAACCTTTAATAAGTAAAGAGTACACTGATAAATCACACTTTTAACCATTCCTGCACTTTAAGAAAGAATTAAGCAGGCACAAAGTGATCTGTAAAGCGCATATATTCCTCAAATTTCCGTAAAGATGCAAGGGTGTTTGTTTCCTACCTTATTCGCTGATAATGAGCCGATAATATTTCACAAAACAGCCCGAATATGGAGTACACATAAACCGAAAACTCCTGCGTCACCTTCTGCCCAATGACATCGCTTTGTGTAAAAATTCTAGCGGATTAACCGACCTTTGTTTTTCGACCTCCGCTTTATTCGTGGCGGAACACCAGCGCATCTTTCTTTTTTTTCATCGTTCTCTCATTTGTTTGCGTGGACGATAGGCGAAACGCCGGTTTATGTACTCTTGTGGCGACGCCGTCAGCTCCAATAAATATGCAGGCATCGATGATTCGTTGCTACGAAAGCATACATAAGCAGCGGTGGAACACGACCTGCTTGGCGGAGCAACTCCCACGCTGTCACAGGTTGTGGTACGAGTAACAGAATACGTGACAGATGCGTCAAGCAAATCTGCTCGCCTGCGCAGACTTTCTTGATGTATTGGGTGGCTGTCTGATGGTGTTCGTGTCTCCTTGGGAGAGGGTTGGTTAGCTGTGGCCATTGTTTGCAGTGTTGTTTCTCGACGATTTTTGCCGCGTTGTTTACAACAATGTTAATGTTGTAACAGTGTTGTTTAACGGGGCCGATATAGCTGTCCCGGTCTCTTTTCAGTTTTTTTTCTGCCTCTGGGAAGAATTTCTCCCTTCTGGGGATTCTTCCTTACTCTGAGAATTCTTTAATTCTTTCCTTTATTTTCTCATCAAATATTTATGATTATAGTTTTACATTTGAACATGTGAACTTGAACTTCATTCAGGCGGAAAAGAAACAGTTGCCAATGAAGTCGACGGAAAGCAAATCATTGTTGATGGTTTCGTAAACGTCATTATTGTCCCATGAAGAAAGAAATGAAGAAATAAGTGGCTGTTGGAAAACTGGGCTCAGCCACAATTTTTTTTAAATTGCAGCTGTCATATATACTTGGTGCTCATCAGGAAACCCTGGCCAGTCAGTATTCCTATTGTGGGTACGTATCATTTTAAAACAGGCAAACACGAACGACATAAGCCGGGCGTTATGGGGAGGAAGGACAGGTCGAGTCCGCCACGGCCATCATGTTTGGAAGCCTGTACTCAGGAAAGAGGATGCATCATTTGCGGGCGCGTATTTCCAAACAATACCCCGTAGGCGCACTACAGCAGATGACGTCTAGAAGTGCAATGAAGTGAAATGATTTTGGCTGGAAAGCATCTCAGAACACAACCTATGAGGTAACACGGACACAGGGGAAATGGTAAATGATTTGAGTATTGATAATTGTTAGTTAAAGTTAAAAAAAATAATTTATTTTGCTATATGTGCTTAAAAGACAATTTTAGAGAATTTTACGTGTCTCCTAAAAGATGAGTCACAATTTCTCAAGGCAAATGATAAATGACTCATTTACTGTTATTTATTGGTTTTTAAAAATAGAGAATACGATACACTGTGCGATATCAGTTCACGTTAAAGAACCCCAGGTGGTAAAACTTTCCGGGGCCCTTCACTAAGGCGCCCCTACAGCCTGAGTCGCTTTGGGACGTTAAACCCCCTAAAACTATAAACCAAAAGTTCAATCCGAACAGCTTCTTATGTGTTTAAAAACGCAGCTCTAATCAATCGCGCCATGAAATTAACGGAAACCAGCGCTTTTAACTGTGCTGTTACCGTTTTCACAAAATATCTCCCATTTCCCTTTAGGTTGCGCTGTAGGCATCATCTTTACATCTCCACAGGATATATAGCTTGACAATACGCAGAAAACGTCGTCACGCTTCGGCATTGGTGCTTGCAGGGGTTTAATAATAATAATTGGTTTTTGGTGGAATGGAAATGGCGCAGTATCTGTCTCATATATCGTTGGACACCCGAACCGCGCCGTAAGGGAAGGTATAAAGGAGGGAGTGAAAGAAGAAAGGAAGAAAAGGGTGCCGTAGTGGAGGGCTCCGGAATAATTTCGACCACCTGGGGATCTTTAACGTGCACTGACATCGCACAGCACACGGGCGCCTTAGCGTTTTTCCTCCATAAAAACGCAGCCGCCGCGGTCGGGTTCGAACCCTGGAACTCCGGATCAGTAGTCGAGCGCCCTAACCACTGAGCCACCGCGGCGGGGCCACCGAACGTATTTTTGACCAAGCGTCAACCTCCGTGACGTGCGACACGTTTAACGCAGCAAGGCTAAACAAAGTTAAAAAATAATAAGTAACGAAAATGCAATAGAACATACTGACCGAGAATGAAAAGATCAATTACGTTCACCCCTTACTACCCTGTGTTCAATGCTTCCACCGCGTAATATAGAGAACGCGCCGACCACGTACGCACCTTAGTAGCTCCGGCATAATCTATGCGCGGCTCGGTGCTTGGTAATGAGATCACAGGGCTCGATCGGTGGCCGCTGTATAGTACGCACAACGCGCAGGTCCTAAGCACCCCACGTTCGCGGCGCTCGGTCCGAAAAAAAAAAGTAGCCTTATGTTTTGCGGGTCTGGAGAACGCAATTTTCCCGAGCCATATACGCTGCTGCATTCATCGCAATACACCGCTGTTCCCTCGTTGTTTCTCTTATCGCGTTGTATTATCAATCATCTGATATCCTTCTATCCTGCAGCGTGTTGCACTGTCGTTGCAGTACACTGCGGTGAGGCCTGCAAGTGTAATTTCTATTCATGATGCCTTTCTTCTTTATTTTGCTGGTTACATGAAGAAGGAGTCTGACCGAGCGTATGAATTTTAAATCTCTCGACGGGGTCTCGCATTTCTGTGGAAACGGCACCTGATTATGTGCATGCGAGAAAAAAAAAAGAAAAATAAAATCGCTGAAAATACAACGAGGAAACAAATTACCCGCGAGAACTTAATGGCGCACATTATAGCGTAATATAGCTCCTATATTGCCCCTCGTTTGCGGTTATGCGATGTCTCTGGCGTCCGCAATAGGTTCCCAGGCTTTGGCGAGCTGCGTTCTCCTTAACCGCTTTATTTTTGCGTGCGTGTGTGCGTTGTTTAATTTTTATGTTTAGAAAATTACGGTCTCGATTCGGGGAGGCCGTAATGGTTGAAAGGCCCAAGCACCTCCGTCCTAAGTGCTTCGGCTTGAGATCATGCTTGACGCGAGTGCCTTCAGGGTAATGACCGCGCGGGGCTCTCGAAATAAAGAAGAAATTGTTGCTTTCAATACAAACAAACAAACATAGCTTACTTATGCGAAATGAATAGGTAGGTGCATGAACGAGAAAACCGCGCGGTGAATGAATTAAAGAATGGATGCGTGAATGAATGAGTGTATAGGAGCTACGCAGCGTTTGAATGAATGAATGAATGAATGAATATATGAATGAATGAATGAATGAATGAATGAATGAATGAATATATGAATGAATGAATGAATGAATGAATGAATGAATGAATGAATGAATGAATGAATGAAAGCAGCACGATGGAACAGGTGGAGAAGCGGAGAAATAAATGAATAAATCAAGTAAGCAACAAACGAAGGAGCAGCCGAATGAATGAACCGCTTTATGCAACCGATGGAGAGGCACAGAGGTGAACGAATCACTCGACTAACGAATGAAAAAAAATTGCAAAGCTAAGCTTACCGGCTTAGTGCATTAATCAGCCAAAGCTCTTATAGATTTGCTTTAGCCGTTTATCCCTGCATTCGGCCGTGAGATCTGCATCGTCAGCCGTAAGAGAGAGCCTAGCCGTGCTCATTCGATTCAACGACATTTGCACAGGCCATCCAGCGCATCACACCTTCTTTTCCTCTTCCCTATCGCACTTCCCTCTCCTGTCATCGGCTAACCGTATCAGGTGGCGGCGAATGAATTGCATTCAATTAACCTAAAATAATTTAAATTCAAATATTTAAATTAAATGAAGTAAATTCACTAATTAAGGTTTTAAGGCTGAAGCAGTAGATTCTACGGTAGCATACAGAGCTGTATGGCTAAATCAAGGCTATAGTAACTTTCGCTGTAAAAACAGAGGAATGCGCGAAGAAACGAATGAATGAATGAAGGAATGAAGGAATGAAATAAAGAACGAACGAAGGAACGGAGTTATGAACACAGTTCGTAATGATAGGCGCCTGGAATGCGCTTGATATGCTTGACGACACCTCTCAAAACAACATAGACCGATTCGCCATCCGCGCTTCCTCGTCCAATTCTTTGGTCTTGGCAGCTTAGCAGGAAGTTTTCCCGAAAACGTGAAACCGAGTTTATACGGGGGCCGCTGAAGAGATGATGAGTGAAGGGGAAATAAAAAGGAACAGAAAAAAAAGGAAACGAAATGTCCCTGAGGCTCCGGATCGTCCTATCCTTCTTTTTATTTTATTTTTGGTTCCGTTACGTTGCTCGCGGCGAGATGCGCATAACGAGAAGCGATGCGAAGTGGCGCACTTCATGAAAATTGCATGGCGGTCGACGGTGCGCCGAGTAGGAATTCCTCCACATGCCAGAAAATAGGCAAGCTCGTCGTGCCAGTGTGTGTGTGTGTGTAGGCTCGCTTGCGTCTTTTTACGGGTGTTTACGTGTGTGTGTTCGCGTGTGACGTTTTCGAAGTCTCCAAACAGGCGGTGAATAATGGGAAACCCGTATCTTTTTGTTTTCGCTTCTTACTTGACGTTGCTGCCTCCTATATTTGTATAAACGCATGGTTATCGTTGGCGCGGGGATTTGTGTGGTGTGTTATATACGTGGCACGATTCATTGTAACGTCTTTTTTTCGCCTTGAATTCTCCAGGAAGACCCCCCCCCCCCCTCCTCCTTGTTTTGAATTTTTTTAATGCAGTACTAACACCGGAGGGGGGGGGGGGGGGGCTTTAAAAATGGTAAACCGCGTCCGTGTCGCAATGCGTAGGAATTCAAAACGACCCAACTGCAGTCCAAATACAATATGCAGTACTAACTCTACGGGGGGGGGGTCAAAAATTTGTAACCGCATCGATTTCGCAATGCGTAGGAATTCAGTCCAAATACAATATTGCTTCAAATGTCTCTGAGACAGAAGGAAATAATTGCTTCCTAAACACAATATTGCCACAAGTGTCCCTAAGATCTAAGCAGCCAACTGGTGCCCAAAGGCGATGTTGCCTCATGTGTCCCTGAGACATAAGGGAAGGGGTTAAATACTTCCCAAAAGGAACAGCGTATTGATTCTCATAATGAACGGGCTTACGAAATTAACGCACCTCTTACTTTGGCTGTCTTTCCTCGCATAGTAGACGTACCTCTTTCTTCTGGCGCGCTTTCTGCAGGCACTAGTAGTGAATGCTACTGGCGATCGGGCATTACTTTGGCCGAAACTATGCGCAATATGCAGCCAATGGTGAGGTCCGGTCACCGATCATCCACTGGCCGGGTCGCTTTCCCCGGACTCTTGAAAGCCGCGGGTACATCTTAGTGACCACCGACAGATGACCGAACGGACGCAATTTGGACATCGGAAATTGGACAGCTTCATTGCGTGATTCGCTGTAATTCCTCATGCTTGAACAGTCAGCATGTGTTTGTGTTTTGTTTAAATCGCTTGCTTTGCCTACCTGTCATTACCCGCAACTGAGGTTTGAAAGAATGATTAATGAAATGGAAAAAATATTAATGAATAAATTTGACGAAAATATAAGAAAACGTCCTCTCTGCAGAAATGAGAGGTTGTAGATTGCTGAGACGAATCCTGTCAGCTGCTAATTTAATACTTCCTGGTCGCTTACTGACGAAATTATTCGAGCAATATCAGGCACTGATTGCATAATCTGAGATTGGTTTATTCGTTCAACAGTTTTTAATTGGCTTTTGAGTGAATAGTCCAAATTTCAGTGTGCGTAGAAGGCACTATAGCAAGAATAAATGCAGCGACTGCATCTGGCGCTTAATGGAATATAGACTAACAAGAGTTATATAACACATAGGAACATGAGATGAACTATACAGATGGGAGCAGAAACTCCCAAAAATAAAATTTGTTTTTAATTCGTCAAATAACTTGAAAATAAATCAATAGATTACATTCATCAAAGGAAAATTGCTGAGAAGAAAGTAAGACATATGCTCTTACCCACCCTGGGGCACTCATAACTTTTTGGGAATAAATTTAGAGTTCCCCATCGCGTTGCTGTTGACCTGTGCTCATGCCTTTTTTCGCACAGCCCAGAGATGATGCTACCTTTGCTGGAGTGATCCCCATGGAAGATCACCTTTGGTACTATATTCATCTGCACTACTTAGCGGGCACGTTCCTGAAAGGCGCAAAAGAAAAGGATTTTTGTATCTATCATGCGATTTCGCAGTTGTAGTGTCCGCTAACACCTGCATTTCGTGCAAATCAGGCGGATGACGCGCGTAGCAAGCGTGCGTTAACCGCCGCTAAACTAACCTGAGCTTTCCTGTAACCATAAACGTTAGCTTCGCATTGAAGCAGTTTCCGATAAGTCAGTAGTAAACGTGCTCTAATTCAGACATACATGCAAGAAAGGGAGCGATAGGCGTTATGCGGCTTAGCGCCCTAAACACGGTAAAGTACTCCCGGCAAGCATCCTGATCATCGATAACCTAACCTAATCTGAACGGAATGAACAGGCCGTTGACTACGGTGGGAGCAGTTGGCGGTATGTCCATAAACTCCTTCTATTTAATATATATATATATATATATATATATATATATATATATATATATATATATATATATATATATATATATATATATATATATATATATAAATATATATATATAATCCTCCCTATTGTAAATAAAAAAGTTAGGGCTGTCAGTAAAACGGCAGCTTTGTTCTCTAAATAGCCGGCAAACTTTCTCCAGTCGGCAATACGAAAACAAAAATGAGAAGGTAACGGGGGGATTTGGAGGCGCTAAAGTATTTCCACCGATCGTCTCGCTCGATGCGTCGACATTAGAAAAAACAAACACACACACACACACGAAGCAAGAACAACAAGATATAACAGACAAAAGGGGCTCGAGATATCCGATGCACATATAAAGAAGATCAGAAAGATGAACTAATAGTGGAATCAACACAAGAACACGAAAAAGTTGAAGTCGTCCTATAAAAGGAAACCATAATTGGGAGCGTTCGGCTGAGGCGTGTAGCAGAGATTTCCCAATACAGAACACACCCGCTTCTGCTTTTATTCTTTGGTACTATTTGTTTGTAGACAAAGAAAAGTAGTCTCATGATTGAAAGTTTAGGCGAAACATAAATTTTGAAAAACTCCTGTGTATGGCTCCTCTAAGCTCACCTTCATAATCTGTACGTGGTATGTAGCTTCTTTCCAGGGACAGGGTGGTCAGTTTTTTTTTGTTTTTTTGAAGCGAAATTTGTTGCCCCAGGGCATCAATGATGGGTGAAGGTGTGATGAAAGATATTGTAGACATTAAATGAATGGAAAAAGGTTAGCTCATTTGATGAAGTCCAGTAGAGAACGATGGTACGGTCCCTGCGTCCAGGCAATGAATGAAGCAGGGTTGCTTGGTGAAAGACCGGCTACCATCAGGTGCCGGATCCTTGTAGGCTTGAGAGCTGGGCAGTCCCACAGTAAGTGATGAATGTCGGCCTCAATGTCCTCGTGTTTACATATCGGACACCCTGGCCGAGGAAACAAATCTCGGTACTGAGGCCTCTTCCGAGTGACGGCAGGTGTGAGGGCAACCTCGACCCGGATCCTTCTAAGCGCAACCTCCTCTACACGGGTAAGACCGCGGGGGAGGGTTACCGCACACGGAGGGATGATAGTAAAACAAAGATTATCTTCACCGAATTTCAATTTTTCGCTGAGGCATAATTGCGCTCTTTTGAACAATTCGCTTGCTTATCCGACTGGCCTTATAGTGGCGCTCGTCAAGCAGCAAAGTTTTCAAACTTCCACGTCACCTTTTGGTGAATTTGGGCAAGACATTATTCGACCCCATTTCGGCCTTGCGCTGCATGAAACTTGCATTCGCTCACGAAGCGCAGAAACATACAAGACCAGCGTAGACTTCGTGAATCGCGGCGCGTGGCTTGAGAATAAGTCGTGTGACATATACTTATTTCCGTCGTGTCAACTTTGTTACTTCCGTCAGCGTAGCCACCTGCATGACCAAGGTGCCAACTCAAGTAGGCGGCCTCTTACAAAATTGCTACCACACGGAAACTTTCCACCAGGTTACTTATAAAGAGTCTGCAAAAGGCAAATGCTATAGTCGGATACAATTCAAGACCAAAGCTGCAAATGCCCCTTAGAGGAGCTCCCCCAGTCAATGGCGTCGACCGGTTCTTACCCCTTGGCGATGTCTTTGGACTTGTTATCGTGAAATTGCAGGGGATGACAGGTGAATGGGGAATAACCACGGCTTAATCGGATGAACGGCGGTGTCATGAAAATCGGTCCATGCCTTTGGCTGGAGGGTTCGTCCTTGAGTTGTACCCGACTATAGTAGCACCGAGAATGCTAAATGTGCGAACGGACCTGTTAAAGCCCATATAAACACGTAAAATGGGTATGCTATCAACGTACATAAAACGCAGTGAGCGTTACCCGAATGCATTGAACTCAAACCCCTAAAAGCGAATTCACAAATGTGCGCAGTCTTTTCCTGATTCAGTCGAGAGAAAACAAAAATGATCAAAGCCGGAACTAAAGCGCTCGATACTGTAATTAAAGCTCTCAGCACCGAACTATTCAACGGTCAATATTGGAATTGCGTGGAACCCGCCTGGTTTCATAAAACTACTCGCGAGCCATTATCGACGGTTCGAGAACAAAAGCAGCAAGGAACATAGAAGGCTGCGGGACAAAGAGATGTCTGTTTGCAAACGGCGTAGATGGGGCGCGGGGGTCAGAGGTGGGAGGGTGGTGTAGATTATATGGCGAGGGAAATATAGGTCGAGATTATTATTCACGAGCTTCTTCGTCGTAAACAGCTTATATAATTCGCGCCGTCCACTCGCTGGTTCTTTTTTCTTTTTCAAACTTCCACAGCTGGAGTAACGATCGCGTGAAAAGACGGTGGCTGCTTGGACCAATCCGGTCAAAGAAGCGGTCTTTTGTTAACTCGAGCTCCTCCCATCTTTCGTTCCTTTCTTTTTCGTGTTTTTTCTCACCTGTTACGTCCGCTTTTTCTTTTTTCTTTTGTTCGTATCCTCCTGTCACGCTTATAACCGGGACGTCATACCAGGCCTTGTTTTGCTTTCGAGACGCACGCAACTCAGCCACACGCTGGGGACGGATAGAGAGAGGGTGCAAGATAAATGGAAGGAAAGAAAGCGTGGAAAAGCGAGTCTTTGACGTGCAATTAATGAAGGTGCGCTGAAGCAAGAACTCATTTGTACGCTTTGTAACCAGGGACAGCGCCGAGTGTGAGAGAAAATTTGAAATGTTGGAAACAAAAATGAGCGAATAACAGAGCAGCGCAGGCTACCGTATTATGCTGATTCTAAGCAGCAGTACGCCTCTTCTTCCCTTGCTTCCTTTTCTTCCTTGCGCGAGTTCGACTTTTGTTGAAGCCTCCATTACGCTAAACTCAAGAGGCGCCCATGCATAGAAGAGCATTTTAAAGTTAAAGGAGGAGTTATGTTCTTGTTTTATCCAATGCTTGTACACGGAGCCATCCGAGCCATGTACAACAGTCTGGGACAAAAATTTTGAAAATTGGAAAATTGTAAGTAATGTTCCAATCTCCTAATATGTAGCACAATCTTTCTTATGACGTGTTTACATCGTTAGAAAAGCAATGGGTACTGCTTTTGACGATAGCAGAAACGTTAATAGAAAAAAAAAGCAAGACTGGCGTCGGGTGATCTGCGGTTGATATTGATTGTTATAGTGAAGTCTTCCATTACATGAAAAAAATTGCGTTTATAAATGGTGTCCCACTCAGAATTGCTTTTGTCCAGAATTTTGGGTATGTATTGCTGAAGTCCCCCTTATCTCACACTCCAATGTTGGTTCGCGCTACGCCGCGTGGCAGACTTAAGGGAATTTTGGTTGTAAACTTATCTGTTCAATACTTGCCTCCATGGCGCGATTTGAGGAAGGATTGGGACGGGGGGGGGGGGGGGGGGGGTGATAGGATTGCGCGCGTCTTGCTGGGATCCTGTCCGTAAACCCTGATGGCGCATAACCCACCAGTATATCTTCTTCTTTCAATACATTAGGTAGACACCTTGAGTGACAAGAGGAACCGCCATAATTGCATCGCCGCTTACAACCGTGAAAGAACGGTACACGCCGTTGCCTCTCAGGCCATTTTTCAAGCCCTCCTTTGCACAGTGTGTGAAAAGTTGCTCAGATTCAAGGATCCTCCATGACATGCAAAAAATAGGCTTTTTTTACATTATATGTTCATATTTGATAAAGGAAGCGATGGGGGGGGGGGGGGATGTCTGAGTATAATGGGTTGGCTGCCTGTAACCACGAAAACACGGTATGCAGAGCAGAGCCCGGGTGGCGCGGGCCTCTCATTGTCATCGCGTTGTTCACATTCTTCATCGTGCTTCTTATTTGCTTCTCTTTTTGTGCGCGTTGAGCGACTATCATCGTCACCGAACCCCCTCAGATTCTTTCTCCGCTCTCCTCTTATAGGATGCAGGTTGAAAGGTGACGGGTCAGGGGAGAGGGAGAAAGCGCTGGTGAAAGGGGCAGCGGTGGTCGATGAGCGCTGCTAAGGCGGGGATGATGAGGAACATCTGGGTGCCTGCTCCTCATATGCTTCTTCCCTCTCTCTGTGCTAGCTCCTCGTACGCTGGACCAAGTTCGCACTCTCCCTGTCAGCGGATATGAGCTGACGAGGACAGACGCAAAATAGACGGCATCGCGGAAGCTCTCAGGAGCCCGGTTCCAGTCTACTCCCCTCCCTCGCCTCCTCTCCTGACGATGAATGCTAGGCCCAGCCAGAGATGTAATCTCGTCTGTCGAGGGCTGTTGTTCGGCGCTTACGCTAGGTATGTCCATGCGCGCGTCGGTGCGGTGAGCGATGGTTGGTCCGAACGGCAGAGATTTAATCATGGACGTCCCCGGGACGTCGATATTGGGCGATATTTTGTATTAGCATCAAATCTACGGGATCGACAAGACAGGACGTAGTGCGATGAGTCGAGTGGCTTTTCTGCGCTGCGCAGATTTGTTTCAGGGAAACGCGTTGTTCTGATGGCATTATTGTGGAAAAAGAGACAAAGTTGGAAGCAGTTTAAGTGCAGAAGCCGCAAGCACTCTTTATTCGCCGCGAAGATAAATACACACAACACGTTCAACGCCTTCTCTTCACTCCAAGTTCTCCATGCGGCAAACCCGATCATATCGCATGATGGTATCGTAGTCAGTACCAACACTACCGCAGCTGTTCCCACTACAGGACGACAGGCCTCTCTCATTGGTCTCCAGTCAACTCTCGCTTGCGCCATTTACCGCCCTACGTTACCGTAATGGGCACATTATCCGGGCCACCCATTTTGCGCCCCACGTGAATTCATTCTTGCTGGACAGTACAGTTTCTCGTTATGACTAGCTAGAGATTAACAGAGAAATCATGCCCTGCAAATACCCATACAAAGTCCTTCAGAATTCCCTCAGACTTTGGCTAGCAGCACCTAACTATATTTTACGGAGCACGGGTTCCTGAAACCATTTATGTTGTTGAGAATGACTTTACAGATCGATGCCGTATGTGCTACCTTCTCGCTTTACGGCAGGCAATCAGATCTCAGCTAAATACTTCCGCTTTTCTGAGGCATCCAATCTGTTCAGTTTATTGTCTCCGGTGGCGATAACAAAATATTGAAGGTTGGTCTGTGGAAAAGAGGTTCATGATGTTCTAATTTCTCGATTATTTATTAATGGATTTCTTTTTTATTTAGAGAGCCTAACAACTTCCCTTTCAAGGTAGAGATGACGTCAACGTGAAAATGTTGTTTGCTCACGAAAGTCTTATGCAGAGGGCTTCCAGCTGAGTACGTTTTGATTTCGTTTGATCCGTTCATACCAATTTAGAGATGGGACAAAATCTCATTACGAATAGGAAGTGCAGTCTTGCGTAAGTAAAGGCGGGGCAAGAGGCGCACTGAGAAGAAATTGAATAGATATGCAGAAGAGAATGGGCTCGAGCTCGAGGATTAAGTTCGGCTAGCAATGAAGTCTATGTGCTATTCTCCAATATTTGTTTTTAACGGTATGAAAATTAACTCGCACAGCCAGAAAGGAGACATCGATATTATGAGGTTGAAATATGGATGAATTTTCCCGGTATGAAAAATTTACACAAAAACTAAGTGAGATGTAAAGAAATCAACCCGTTTTTTTTAATCCAGTCTTTCGAAAGAAAGCTTTTTTAAAAGCGGAAAAGAAGCAAATAAATAGCTGTCTTCCGGATCCAGCTTTCGTAGTAGGGCTCTTGTCAGCTCTCGACGCTGTCGCCCTGACGTCACAATCGCTATTTATTTATTCGCCATTTTAAACTTTACCCTTTAGAAGATTAGAAAAACAGTGCGGTTTAATTTGGGCTTGTTTCACTTAGCTTTTTCTGAAGGTCACGCGGCAAACAGTGCGCGGCTTGTGACGCCATCGCCATGACGTCAAAAACCACGTAAACCTTTTTCCTGCATCCAGTTCCATGCGCGTGTTCAACTTTCATTTTGAGCGTACATTACGGCACGCAGTGTCAGGAAAGACAAGCATGCCAAAACTTTCACACTCATCTCTGCTTTTGGAATGAGCGTACAGCACCGAACAAGCGTAAGCACGATGACGTCATGTCGAGGAAGCCGGTGTCACTCTTCACTGACTGCCATCAAGCGCGGTGACAGGGCACAGCTCACACAATGGGCTGTCACTGTCGCCATATTCTGCACAAGTACGGGCTGCGAACTATTAATAATGCTCCATGTTTGTTATTTTAGGCCAGGGAGGGCGCGGAGAAAAAAATAACTGAATGGGTAGCTTGATGTCACCGTTCTCGTAATGTACTCAGGAAAAGAAAAGAAGATGACATGGCTTATTTTTTTTCTTTTTTTAATTTTAAACCTATACCTAGGACACAAGCTGCCGCTGTGTGGAAGAACAAAAAGCAGTACAAAACCTCTGTTGTTTCACCGGCGAACGCTCGTTTTGATGTCTCAGCGGGCAGTGTCTTGTACAGAGGCAAACAAAATCTGTCACACGGCACAAACTCCGCGTGCTTGTCCGAGTTTTTAGCTCACGCTGGTGATTCAGTGACGCTACAAAAAGGGCTGCTGTGGTCTAGCATTAGCTCTCTTCTTGACCTTGGTTTTCGGGCTTAGTGTGATGAATTTGCGAAGTACAGCTCAAGGTATAATGTAACAAACTAAAGTAAAAGCGTCATCGGAGGAAAAAATGTGTTGTCGGTCATAAGTTCGTCCAGTGGCCGGAGGGAAGTAGACGTCACTTTTCCCAAAGGTATTAAGATCTTTTAATGATATCGCACTGCCAGAACATAAGGTAGCTAGGTGTCCCTGTGAGTTATTTTTATTAAGACACTTTTTAGTCGAAATACTTTTTTTTCTCCCTCATATCCTGAGTCGCTTTGGGACGTTAAACACCCATAAACCGAAATGCTTTTCGGTCGGGATTATTCAATGGGGATCCAAATGCCTCCGGTTCTGGGGTAGATGCCGGCGTCATAAGAGCACCATTACCTCATTACCCAGAGCGCAGCGATAAGTCAGCGATCTGTTCAGATAATATATTCAGAGATTTACACATTTACACCTTAACACATTAGACAAACATCTGGAGTATAAATTTCATCCATTCGGAAGAAAAAAAGAACGAGGAATAAAAAAACTCTTACACTCCGTCAAAAAAAAAAAAGAATCTCATCCTGGCGTGGCCTATGCTGGAAAAATAGTAGATTAACCAGTCCAATGCTGGCCACGTTTCGCGGTTGGACAGCCAATGTTGGAAAATACTGGCAGTGCCGCTCTTCATATGGCGACATGTTTCCTGTGCATTACCAATATTGGGCCGGTGGAATGGGGCTGATTGCTTCCCAAGTGCACCGGGATATCACACTGCAGCAGATCGCGCAATCTCAAAGCTACCATTGATTCGCCAGCCCGCATGACCGTTGCAACCGTGAACACCTGAATAAAATTCTGATTGGGCCGACGGAGCGCCGACCCGAGGGCTTCGCAGTGCCTTCGACACACACCGGTAATGCCAAGCTGACGTCACGTTGCTGGCACTTCCTGTGCTCCCTCCATCAGCTTAGCTTCCCTTCCAACGGCAACGCGTCTTTGTACACGCTTTGTTCCTGTGACCACCCTCCTCGCAGTCATGACAAGGCCGATGCGCCCCCTGTTGACGTCGATACGCAATGAAATGCTGGTGCAAACAACATGCGGAACGCGTTCAACGGCGTTCCGACATAATAGCGGCTCGGCAGAAAGCTCCCCCGTCGGTGGCTTTGTCTCGCCGGGCAAAGATACTCGGTTACGGAACAGGCATAGGAATCGTACGGCAGGGAGCCTATTGGCGTCCCCTTCGTATCGGGAAGGTTGCGAATGCTAACATGCCTATAGAAAATAAAAGTTGCCATTTCATTTATTTTGTACTATCTTTTTCTTTTGTACTTTGGATCCTACTGTGTTTATTTTTTATTTCCCAATTAAAGGCTATTTTTCGTGTTCTAAGCTACAATACTTTGGTTGTCGTGACAGTTCGTGCAATTTCTCTGTTCTGCTTTTGCGGCACCAGTACTCTGGTCTTCTCATGAACGTCTCTACCGCTGGTGTGCGAGTGTTTCTTTCAGTATCCCTAAAACAGAAAGCTACTGGAGGCCTCACCATACTCTAATTTATATCTGGATGCATACCTTTACAGTATTTACAGTCTACGAAGGATGGATGGATGTATGAATGGATAAGGCTGAACCCTTAAAATGGGGCGGTGGATCAAGCCACCCAGCCATGACTTGTGAAATTTTACTCCTGGCTTGCTCTTAGCCACCAATCAGATAACCTTCGCTTGGTTACTTCTAACCTCTTAAAATCCACTTTCCCTTCACTATCCCTAAACCCCAATGCCTTGGGTAAGTCAGCCCCGCTGCCTTCCACTGTAGGGTGAAGCCCTTTACAGAAAAGTATCAAGTGTTCAGCCGTTTCCTCCTCCTCTCCGCACGTAACGCACAACGTGTCTACCTCGTGGTACCTGACCCGATATGTCTTAGTCCGCAAAACTTCCGTCCTGGCCTCAAATAACAAAGAACATCCCCTACAATTATCATAGATATTTTCTTTGACAATTTCCAGCTTAAAGATCCTGTATGTTCCCAGTGCCGATCTCATCAGCATCCCTGCTTTCCATAGAGCTCTCTCAACGACTCATCCCCGATGAAGCACTATAGTCACGTGCTCGTATCGCTAGTGTCGGCTCTGCTGTCTAATTTGCTCCCCAGCTGTAATAATTACTATGACGCGCAAAGGAGACGCCTTTTACTCCAGAAAAATTTTTCTTATGATGGCATTGCCTGGAAAATGAAGGAAGCCATATGAAATGCCAGTAACGGTGCGTTAGAAATACTCAGAGATTTGGAAATAATTGGCATGCACGCAATTTATGCCGCGGTGTGTAGCGGTTTTGTAAATTGAACTTCTGTCATCTTTCAGCGTAGCTCATTACTTGAAATACAGAAAAAAAAGCTAGAAGCACTCAAGCAAGCAAACAGGTAAAAAGAAATCAATTATTACAAAACAGCTAACATATGCAAATTTTGACATGCAAGTGGTGCAGCTGCTGGGACTTATTTTTTCATCTTTTTTTGCCGCGTTTTCTATTCATTTAGTCGCAGCCAGAAGATAAATAAAACAAGAGCTCTGCACTGATTCTGTGACACGTTACCAGCGCTCAAAGCGTTGCTGTCCATGTGGCTGTGCAGCGTATTATTGGGAAGAGCCGTGGGCGAAGCGCTTCCCCTCTAAATCCAATGCGACTTCGGCTTACGTCAGTCCTTTTCTCGGCTCCGGAAAGTGCTGAGGGGAATCGCGTTAGCGTGCTAGCTGAGTATAATGGGTTTCTAGTTCTCCCCGGGGCTATTTACAGGCGCTACCGAAAGATCATAATAGGGGGCAGGGCGAGTCGCTGCTGTTCTTCGGGAAGCGAATTTGTACCTTTCGCAGTAGCGCGACCCGAGGTCATAGCTGGCGTGGCCCGTCTTGCGCGTTTCTGTTGTTGCCAGGCAAGGCGCCGAAGTCCGTATTTCTTTGTATCTCTCTCCCTTTCTTTCTTTCTTTCTTTCTTTCTTTCTTTCTTTCTTTCTTTCTTTCTTTCTTTCTTTCTTTCTTTCTTTCTTTCTTTCTTTCTTCGTTTCTTCCTTTCTTTTGTTCTTTTCTTCTTTCTTCCTTCCTTCCTTCCTTCCTTCCTTTCCTTCTCTCTTTCTTTCTTTATTTATTTCTATCTCTTTCTTTCTACCTTCCTTTCTTTGCATCTCGAAGTCCGACAGGTTCTGACAGAGACGAAGGCACACTAGTACCGCATGTCAAGCACGTATGGCGTACGCTGGGGCGGAAGGAAAAAGAACACACGATGGCTGGAAGGGAATATAAAGGGAGCCGGGGTTAAAGGAGCCAAGAAGGCATGAAACAAAGGAAATGAACGGGAGAGAAAGAAAACTGGAACGGCTGCATCTTATGGGAAGCACGCTCAACGAACACCAGAGAAGGAAATGAAAGAATAAGGAAAAATCGGGAATCTGGAATTAAAGTATGAGAGAAGGAAGGAAAAGTGTGAGAGTGACGGCGAAAAGGAAGAAAAAAGGAAGGCAGGGAGGATAGGGGCGAAAAAAGTTACCGGCAAAATCGGGGTTCTTGGCGCGCATAATCGAATCCCCGAAGAAATCATTTTCTGTTTCGTAACACCGGCGACGCTCGCGCGATCGGGGTGAAGCACGAGCAAGGGATAAGGTTGAAAAATAAAACAAACAGGAAGGATCTGAAGGGACAGAAAAATATAAGTTCCCCCAAGATTCCATCTTGACTCAAGACGGCGGGGGTCTTGAGCGTCTTCTCCTCTCATGCGGGACTTTCGGGGCATTTTGCAACCTTGCGCTGTCGGCTTAGGCTGTTGCAGTACGGATAAAGGAAAATGCACGTAGCCTGGTTTCAGCTGTTGCTGCTGCTATAGGCAGGAAATATCAGGGCTGGCGACTTTAAGAGGCTCCACTCAGGTCCCGGCTGCCCTCCGGGGCGATAATCCAAAGCAAATGGAACTCGCAAAGAGCGCACTCTGCTCTGCTTCGGCATGCGTGGACGAAGCCATGTATGTGAGATTTTCCGGCCTGCTCTTCTGGGTGCTTCGGTGCTGCTACTACGAGCGAAAGGCTTGCCTGTATTTATTCAAACGCACATAATCGATTTCCCTGCAGCGTCCGCAGCTGCATTAGCGAGGAGCAGTGTGCAATCGCTTCAGAGATTAAGAGCAAAATGGAGCGGCATACTTCGACGTTTGTCTGCAGCCATTGCGTTAGAATGCGTTATATGTATATTGAAGAAAGGAAAGGCGTGGTAACTATCTGCCTCCAGGGGGACAGTGCAGTGACCAGAGCGTATGAGGCCTACACCAGTACCACATGAGGACTACACCAGGACTAGATGAGGAGAATAGGACAACACGAGGACCGAGGCCAATACTAGACGAAAACGTAGATAAAGAGACGGGAGAAAGGCAGGGATGTTAACCAGAAAGGTTTCCGGTTGTCTACCCTGCATTGGGGAAGGGAGTGACGGGATTAAAAAGGGAAGAGAGACGAAAACCTGTTTTCTGAGTACACAGCGGGGTTAATGCAGTAAGACAGTGCTTTAGGGGATAGGCAAGTCACAAGCACATCGAAAAGAAAACTCGCTGTACAACAACAGACTGCTCATAGGGACTACTCTGGAGCGCGGGTCGGGGCGGCGATCCAGCGCGTGCTAACATGCACTGTGAGAAAAAAACGGTAGTAAAATGGTAGTAAATTCTGCTGAAAACACCATTTCTTGACCATTATGAAATTCTTACTATCTCGCAGGAACAGGTAGTATCCGTTACTACCTTGAATAGAAATAGTCCAGTAGCATGCTTCACCGGAATATTCGAGTATTGATAACTGCAACACACAGACAACATTGGTGCCCGATATATATATACTTCACTGTGATGACTGTTTTTCATAACACCACGCTACTGATCCAACTTACTGTTTCTTATGTACCTGTATTTTTGTGTTTTTCATGCCCTTTCATATCATGCAGTATTGATGTTTGTTTTGCTTTGTAATTATTGTGCTTATGTTATGTTGTTTCCGCCGCAGCCAAGGGGGGCGCGGCCCCGTCAGGCATGTTCTATTGCCTTTTGTCGCGTCCCCCAAGGCATTTCTGTAACGGAATGTCTTCAATAAAGAAAAGAAATTATATATATATATATATATATATATATATATATATATATATATATATATATATATATATATATATATATATATATATATATATATATATATATATCGTCAGGCATGTTCTATTGCCTTTTGTCGCGTCCCCCAAGGCATTTCTGTAACGGAATGTCTTCAATAAAGAAAAGAAATTATATATATATATATATATATATATATATATATATATATATATATATATATATATATATATATATATATATATATATATATATATATATAAATCTCCTATGCTCCTTGGTTTCTGTGGTTGTTGGCTTCACACATGCTGCTTCAACCAAGCAGCATAGGGGATTTTTTTTTAATTTGAAGTGTTGATCAATGGATATCATTAGTGAATATTTTAGCGCTTAAAGACAATCGACCAGAAAAGAAGAAAAAGCATATATACAGACCGTAATGTGCAGCAGCCAGTGACGGCAAATCGAGCTAACGCATACGTAAATGCAAAGAATACCAATTTGTGCCCTTTCTTGAAAACTCCCCACATTCATCTTGATAGCAGGAAAATCACCGTGCTTTTGTTTTCAAAATAACATTTATAATAACAATGCATCCGATGCTTACCGGCATACCTGCGCACCATCTGTAGTCACTATGCCGCACGTTTCACCTAAGACGTTCTGCAATTTTTAAATATAGCCTTGTTTAGTTAGGACAGCCTGCTGTGGTGGACTGGTAAGAAGCGCGCTCGATTCTCAGTCCATACGTCGTGAGTTCGAATCCTGGTACTTCCTGGCTTATGTATCTCGCCTTCCCGTCTTGTAATTACGTGCGGTAAGTGGTGTCCTCCCGAAATTAGCCTTGAAATCTCGCTTCAGGTTCGTTTCTTAACGACTGCTTCAGCAGCACGTGCTACATGCAGTCACTACGTAGGTATAATAACGTATGTGACAAGCAGAGGTCGTGAGTTCGAATCGTGATGCTTTTCAGGTTGTGTATTTCTCTTTTCTTTTTTTGTAACCATGCATGTGAGACTAGCAGTGTCGGAAGCTATATCGTCTGAAATTAGCCGTTAAATTACGCTCCAGGTGCATTTTAGAGTGTTAGATTATATCAGCTTGTTCCTCAGTTTCGCGCCGTCACCGTCCGTGGCGCCACCTGCTACGAGGCTCAGGTGGCAAAGTGGAGAGAGAGAAATCCCTCTCTGCACATTAAAAGGAAAGAAGAGAGAGGGGAACGAGGTTGGAAGGCAGCGGGTGGCCTGGTGGTTTATACTATAGGTCCCGCTACCACCAAACGCTCACCAACCCCTCTTGCATCCTCTGCATCCACCCCACCGCCACCCTCGCCCACATTCTATTCCAATGCCCGGCTGATCCTCTCCTGCGGGGCCTGGAGCACCTCACCAGCTGGGAGGACTGGGAGACACTGCTACGCTCTGAGTACCCGGTCCGGCAGAAGACCGCCATGGACCGGGCTGCCGACGTCCTGGACCATTCGAACAAGAACGTTTGAGTGTAGTGGGGTCGTGCGGGGGCCCAGGGGCCCGTGTGCCCCAAACAGCTCTCATACTAAAATTTTTCCTTTCTTTAATGGGGCGCCTGCTTCGGCTGCGAGAGGAGATTGGTTTTAACCCCACCGTCGGACAAGTATGGATACAAACATCTCCCGGCCCGGCGCCCGGGTTCTTTCTCTACTGTCGCACCACAGCTAATGCTCCAACATTCGCGTTGCGTACCTCTAAACGACCTGTCATATATTTTTTACGGACTGCTTCTGAAGCGCTCACTACCTGCATTAACTATCTAGGTAGTGATATATGTGACATGTAGCTACCCCCGTCAAAGTTAGTAACCGTGACTACCTCTTTTCTTTTTTTAGGAGTGTGCCCCCTATTCGTCGAGGTACCACAAGCCCGCAGTGTTGCTTTGGTACATAACACCGCATCAGCCTCTAGCCCAAGGCGGAATTGAAGTGAAGAATTGTTGGGCATGAAATTCCTGCTCTGAGTACAACGGCCACAGAACACGGGACGCGCCGCGGCTGATATCTCCTTCCTTCCCTGTTCCCGTCTCGATGCATGCAGCTCTTCCTGCGGAAAGGCGTGCGCAAGCTCCGGCGCTACGTATATATAGACACACATTCGACTCGTATGCAGTCGAAACGTTTTCAAAACCTTGTTTATTGTTTTAGTAAGCTAGCACAGGAACTTCTGCTCAGCCGCTTAGCCGTTGTCTGCGCGGTCCCTCTGCGACCTCGAAGAGCTGGGTGGCAGGTTGGCCACATATGTCACCTAGGTCACGTGACCTTGTGACATCATCACAACCTGTCCACCGAATTGTGAGCAAACTGCCCACCGTGGCATGTGGCAGTTCAATGAATGATTAGTCGCGAGAGGTTGCTTGGGTCCCACAAGTCCCCAACCTGGGTCTCACAAGCCCGACCGATGGCAGCACCTGCCATCGGCGGGCAGTGGTGCATCGCTTAACCGCTGCACCACTGCGCCAGGAGTGGTGTGAGGACTCGCAGTGGTCTATTAATGTTACGTAGAGGATGACCTATATATTCCGCATGTATTGGCGTTGCCCCATTAACGTTAACGCGTCATACCCTTAAGGCGAACCTCAAGTGTCCCCCGAATTTTCGCTTCCATCGCAACGCGGCCGCAGCGGCTGGGTTTGATCCGGCTTCCTCGGGCTCAGCAGCCGAGCGTCGTAACCACTGAGCCACCGCGGCGGTGCAGTTTTATACGCGTTCTCAAGAAGCGCGAAAACTAAGCCTGCCAAGGATTTCGTGGACCCCAGCCTTAGCGTCATCGTAGTAGCGGATTTGGGCGGTGCTGTGGGAAAGCTACTACTGTAATCCTAGGGCTCGTTGCCAATGGAGCGGAAGCGTCCAGCGATGAGGCGGCGGCTTCCACAACCGCGTGGCTGGCAGGCAAGCACACGAGAACGGCGCACTTGTGGATGCCGTCGGCCTACTCTCATACCACGGTTTCCGCTCCACTGTCAACAGTTCTTGAGACGGAGCACACTGTTTCTTTACTCCCCGCAAGGTGTGCACTTGGGTAGAGGTAGTTCGTGTTTGTAAACGAAGGTGGCGCTGTGGTGACTCGTGCGCCCTGCAGCTTACAAATAGACGAGTGCGTACGCTGCGGAAAGCGTAGCGTCAGGCATCCTCTTACGGCTCTGTTTGCACAACTCGTTTCCGCACTGGCGTTGTCGGGTTGGGCGTCTTTGCCTTTGTTTTCAGGGTCTCTGAGCCGCGCTGGCACAAAGCCGTTTGGTTTCAGTGATTCAGCGAAGCCTGTTGCGTTTATCGCTTGGGCTCGGAGCGCACGAAACAGGTAGTGAGTGATTAGCTGTGCGATTCAAGTGAAACGCAGCTGAGAAGAATAAAATTCGAGCGAAACAAGGCGCAATCTTAAGAGCTGCACTCTAAACACGAAATGATTAACAAGAGATTAAACTGTGCTCTAGCGAATTCCATTTAAGATATGCTGCCCAAGCCCTAAGGAAGATTTCCGTCACTAAAAATACTTAGGCTTGGCAACGGAAACAAATTCCCTATTTACAACATGCAAAGTTTTAAAGTCACGAAAGTTTTCACCGCCGTTTCAACCTCCTCTCTTTACTAACTTCAAGACCTCCGGTGCCGCGTTTAAAAGCAACCCCCCGTTGCTAACAGCACCAAGTTAATATCCTTTGCGGTGGGAATATGCCTCTGGTGGCATGAGTAAGCGTTAAGTTTATTTAGTGATTCGAAATGTACTCCGGAATCGGGCAGCACACCCTGCCCCTAAAAGGTCAAGCAGTCTCCAGGAAAAGATCGGCGAAATCGGACTTAATTTGATGTTCGGACTAACTTAGCAACGTCGAAATCGGCGAATGTGGGTTCTAGTGCTAGCACACTAAAAGAAATTGACGTGGAAAGGACATGTAAGCGCGGTTTTGGTGAACTGAAGGTCGGTTAGGTCATCGGAGATGATACGAAGAGAACGTATGTGATGGGGGATAGCGATAGCGGTAGGGACTGAACTCAAAAGAGGAGTAATAAAAGGTCATAGGAAGGATTCTTCTTCTTGGCAGCTCACTCAGCTCAGATGACGACGGTAATCATGGTGGCGCTTTGTTTGTGGCAGAGTAGCATCATTGTGTGACCGAAGGTAAGTTGGAGCAAAGAGGGCCGGACAATGAATGGCGCGAGGGAAAAGCATTCCATGTCTTTGACAGTGCTAGTTGGAGCTATATGCATCAGTGAAAAACGAACCTGTTGCTTTTTGCTGCTGCAGAAGTGCTTCTAGACAAGCAGGAAGTAGTGGTAATGTAGCCGCCTTCTAGGTACTAACTCTCGTTCCTGCAATGAGCGCCGGCAGAATTCCTGATTACGTCACTCTGAGGATGACCTGCTATCTTTCCAGCGACAGCAGTGAAGGTCGGTTGGAGGAACAATAACGTCTTTTGTGCCTCACGAAGTGGGTGAGGTCGGATAAACGTGAAGCTTATCATGGTCGTGTGATAATTTTCTGCAGCTGTCAGAAGACCCTGGATACAACATGTATTTGCTGTCCTGTGAAAGAGACTGGCAAAAGAATGTTCGCAGCGTCGGGTGAGGAGTGTCTCCCAAAGCGTTATGTTTTAATCTCGATCCAGTAAAATTGAAGAACAGGATATTTAGTTGCTTTCGTGACGTACTGGTTAACGAATAGAGGCATGCACGCGCGCCCACACACACGTATGGACGCGCACTGAAACCCATGAAGTAAGTGGGACATGGTTTTGTCCTATGTCTTCTCCACATAAATGCATTTTTTTCTGGCACTGGTGTGTGCCATCATTATATTTGTCTTGGGTATATATACAGGGTTGTCCAAAAGTCAAAGAAAAAGTAAAAAATTCAGTGATTCCAAAAGAAGGGACGGTAGCGCGATGCGGTTTTCACACAAATATAGAGGAAAATGTGAAAAGCTTTTCTTTAATGCTCAGAAATTTGATTGCAAGAAAGGCTAGATTTGTCAACCACAGGTGGTAATTTTGCCTTTCATTTGTGTCAGTAGTTTCTATTGTGTCGCTGCAGCGCCACCTTTTTGTGAGAAATCTGTCAATAAAATTTTTGGTTATATTTATTAGACAAAATCTCGTATTCATTGAAAGAACGCATTGATTCCGTAGTTTTTGAGTTATTGAATTTTTCTTTTTCCGTGACTTTTGCATCAACCTTGGTATGTGGCATCTACCTTGCCACATATATTTATGCTTTTGGCGGCCTTGTTGACATTTCAACGAATTATGTGCCTTGTGTTGCGGGTGGTACTTTTGTGCTCGCTTCGGTGTCACACATTTTGCGTGCTGTATGATAATATCACAACAAGAGTTTGGATAGGCAACCTAGAATTGTTCTAAGCTCTCCAGTTCACATATATAGTCAAAAATATATTATGGTGAAGGAAAACATACTCAACTTAGAGATGTTATTACAATGGCTTTTTCTAACTGAATGATAGAAAGTGCCTTCAAATAACAAGGTTATAAATTTCATTCCATGATGCCCGTCCTTGAAGGCCTGTTCGCTGAGAGTGCAATATGCTCCATATAAATAAATGAATACAGAAAAATATGTGCGCTACAAGCGATGTACGAACACTGAATGCAGCGCCGAATAACGTTGGATTGCCAAAAGAACGGCTTTTCTGATGCCTCAGATCTAGAGCCTGGCGACAAAATGGTGACTCCATCTTTTATTTGTTTCTTTACTTTCCCCATCCAGTGCTTTGTCGTCCTTTAAACCCCTTCTTACGAATGCAAACTCCCAAATGCTTCTTTTTAGCTTACGAGTCTGCAGCTCAGGCTGTCTTGGCTCTGCGCTTTTCAGCGAAGAGGATTTTTTTATCCTTCTTTCTGTATTTTTCTGGACTGCACTTTGGATTAAAAGCAAGCGAGTCCTATACGAGCACACCGTGCAAGAACGCGAGACGCTGAGGAATTCGCTGCCTTATACGTTTAAAACAAATGACGTTCGCGTGCCTCTGACGACGAGGGTACACAGCGAATGTGATGTACTCTGGTGTGCGCAGTACGTTTCTGTTTTGTTTGTTGGAGCCGCATTTTTATTGAAGGATACGGACTGAGAGGCCTCCTGAGTTGATGGCGTCGGCCTCGTGGTACCTTAACCAAAGACTCTTTCGTTGACGAGCAGAGAGCTCTTTCATCATAGTAGTTGCGAAATACAGATCCAAAAGCTGGTTACTCGTTGTAGGGGTTAGCTGATGGAAACGCCATCTAGGAACCGCAAAAAAAAATTCGCCTTTCCTTGTCGTGAGACCCAGCAGCGCTCGAATCGATCGCTTGTTTTAGATTTTGATTTATCGCTGTGACTTTATGTATGCACTTCTGGCACTGCACATGTTTCGTCTAATTTTGTCGTCTGGCACCTCCGCGGTGTTTGTAACTTGAGCGCAATTCATTTTACTGGCCATAGACTTCGCGACAGTTTGCTAACCTCTGAGCTTAGGATCAATCAGACCGCCGGATTTGATTACATGAGGCCTGTGCGGCGCCTTGCAACACGTATGATTAAAGCGCTCTGAGCCGAGCAGTTGGATGAGGTAAAGTGTGCTCTCTGCAGTCATGTATCTCAGATTTACCTGGTACTGCGGGTAGCTATCATCGGAGTAGAGAATAGGACCGCCACAGATATGCTTTCAATTCCACGCCTCCCCCCCCCCCCCCTCTCCTCTTGAGGGCAGTTCAAGAATTCGTGGAATTTTCTACACTGTAAACACGAATATACCTATATGGGAGTGAAAATGCGAAAAGCGGGAGTGGTAGAGGATAACTTACTCCTGTTTTGATCCTTTCTGTTTAGAGTGTAGTGGCGGCTGAAGGAATTTCTGAGGAATTCTTGGAGAGGACTGTTTAGAGAAGGGGTGGGATGTGGCTCTGTCTGCTGTTTGGTCCAATTAATTAATTAATTTTTATATTTATTGGCAATAAGCGAGTAATTACTTATTGGCATCCACCCAAGCGCAGTCATACGGCTACAAAGAGAAGTTCTGAAGTCATTTTTTGAAGCTAAGGTTTTGGAAACTGACAACGATTCCTAATCAGATACAAGGAAGAGCAACACAGGACGAATATTAAGCACACAGGATACAAACAGCCCTATACGCTTTAGAATCGTCTTGCCTGTCTCTGGGCTCTGTTATGGTAAAAATACAATTTTATTTCATCCTAGTGCGCAGAAAACAAAAGAAATGCCTCTCCTGAAAGCGGACAGAGGAATAGCAGCTCCTCTGCATATGCCATCTCTTGAATTCGTCCATGGCTGAAGGCGCGGAAGTAGAAGCAGACGTCTCTCTTGGTCGTGAAACAAACGACGCACGGGGGAGCACACTGGGAAATGCTGAAAGGGCGTTTTGTCTTCTTTCTCGTCACGCGAATGTAAAGACAGGACTAATGCAAAAAATTTAATAGAAATGAAATAAAAATTAACGGAGAGCCATGAGGAAAACAAAAAGAGCGTCGGCGGTTTGTGTATGCATTGTGGAGCGAAGCACACACACCCAATAAGCGGGTGCCTTGTTTTTGCTGCACACGCAACACTGCACAACCGCCAGTGTTGTTGGCAACGACGGACGGTCGGCGGCCGGGCTTGCAAGGCCGGGTGTGACAGTGTCGCCACTGGGGCGTCGTGCTTATCCCCGTGCCGGCGTGAGAAGGCGTTGCTCATTTCGCCACAAACCGCACCCGTGGACTCTGTTTTGTTTTTGTTTACTGCTTTGGATTTTGCGCCCAGAACTTAAGAGGTACATGTTGTAAATGGGAGAGGGGGTGCTTAGATTTGATGAAGTAAGCCGGCAGCATATGGGATTTAATCTTTGTTCGTGCCCGCAGTTTACCTTGCCTCCTGTGTCTAATGTCCCAGCTTTAAAGCTGTCTAAACTAAGCGCCAACTATAAACATCATCATCGCGGCCTTAAACAAACAAACAAACAAACAAACAAACAAACAAAACTAACAGACAAACAATCGACCGACCGACCCAGTTTTCTCATGGGGAAGGGCGGTGGAAATGAAGAAAGTGGCAGAATAATATCAAGTAGATCTTGGAGAAAATTTTACGGCTTTAAAGGGACTATGCGATGAAATAAAAGTCGCTTGTAAATGTTTTCAATGCTTAGAAATGATGCTAATGAGCATTTACACTAAGTATGAGTCTTCGGAACTCAGCCGGCAATTTATTATGAATTTTTAAAAACCGTGTTTTTTTTAAATTCGCGGGCCGACTGGTGTGCTCGCAGTGACCGATTTTGACACTAAAATCTTGAAAAAAGACGTCACTATACCCATGACGTCAGCAGGCTACCACACGCTGTCATTCGCTGGAGCCACGGCAGCCAGGACGTCACGGGCACACTTCCGGTAGCTGTGAAAGTCGTCTGCTCGCGCCGCCGCGCGAGCCTCTCGGGAAAGCGCGAGCCAGGTCACTACCTTCGCGCATATGGTTTCAATTTGCCTCTGCCGCCCCTTTCTGTCGGGAGTTGCGGGGCCACCCGCAGTGTCTTTTTCGTCCACAACAGACGACAAGCAAAATAATCCGAAGCGCACCGCAATCCAGAAAGGCGAAGAGCGACAGCGGAGACGCTGCTGATGCTGCTGCTGGGGCGCTGGGTGCGACAACCGGAAGTCGCAAACCGAACGTCAGCGCATGACGTGTTCATGGGCGGGGCCCAGTCCCAGACCTGTTTTCTTTATTTTTTTTTTCTGGTGCCCGGCGTGTACGAGCCGAGGGGGAGAGGAGGAGCGTAATTTTTAATCGTCTATATCTTGGTTGTTATTGATGCTAGCTCAAAAATTCTTGCGTTGGGGTGACGAGTGATCGAATGCCAATCTCTCCTCTAAGCTTCATGTAATCTCAATTAATTTATTGCCTAGTCCCTTTAAGTGCCAGAGAGTTTAAGTGCCATGAGCGTTTTACTTATCATCCCCGAGGGACGAAGGCTTCCTGCAGTTCTTAATTTGCTTAGGGTAGTAAAAAAATTCCTCAAATGCTGTGCCGTTTAGCATGGCTGTCGAGTGAACTAGTGAGGTAGGTATTTTATAGCATATCTGAAACATGAAAGTGGTCCGGGACCATGGTCAGTACGCCGTCCTATTTTCGGCGGGCTACTGGCATCTCTGCCATTACCTTGTGTCGACCAGCCGTTGTGAAACTTTACGTAACCCGTGTAACGTGTGCTTCCTTGTGGTGGGAAACATATGCATAATGTTCCCAGTTTAGGCAAATGGAACATTTTTGAACATAAAGGTGCTTTTCTTCTGCAGCATAAAAGTGCAAGCACTGGGCAAAATTTATTTAATTTCTCGTGATTTAAACTTTTAAAAGGTACCGCATGTTTTTTTTTTTTTTACTGTAGTCTTATCACCTAAACCGAATTTAAGCATCCTTAAGTTCTTCGAGTTTACGAGCGGAGATTTTTTTTTTTCATATGTCTGTGATATGCAGTTTGAAGCTAGCTTACGCTGTTTGCAATGCGAATGATTGGGAAATGATAAATGATGAGGTAAACGACGACTGAATATTCGAAAGGTGGTTGCTAAATGATTAATTAATCGGTCGGAAGCGTATCCGTTAACTAGCGCGGAAAAATTAAACTCGAGCGATTTCCGGTTTAGAACTCCCTGCGTCCATTAAGGGTGGAAAGGTATTTATGAACGCCTAACCAAGGTGCCTACGTGTAGCCGCTTTGTGCAGGTCGTTAATTCATTCTGCTTCGTTAAAAATGCGCTGGAAAGGTTTCCCAGGCTAAAGCCAGTGATCTTCGGCTTGACCTTGCCCCGTAATTACTCACATAGCAGAGCTCCAAGACTGATTTGCTCGCTGTTTATATCCATCGCAAAAAAAAAAAACTTTCCTAAGAAGGCCTACTCATTTTTCACTAGCTGAAACGCGGCAATTCTTTATTTTCATTAATTAGAAGGTGGTCACGTGACCCCGAAACAGTGACGTCATGTAGTTTTCTGTTTCTACTTACGTACTACAACTAGGTCTCCACCTATTACAAAGACGCTGGCAGAAAGCGCACGGAACCTCGCCTGAGACAACCAATGCTGTGAAAGCAAGCTTTGGTTGCTGCATCGTTTAGTACAATAAGTTTCGTTCGCACTTAACGCATTGAGAAAACAAAATTCATCTCGGCTGTGTACCTGAAACGATATATGCATCCTATTCGACAAGTCAGTCAGAACAGCTTTATTTCGGAGTGAAATTAAGGCCGAAGAATGTGGGTCGTCTGTTCGGTTATAGCCCACTGTTTATCCAGCTGCGCTGAGTTTATTGAAGCTCTCCAGATTGTGGAGATGGGGGTCAGTTCCCTGCATATATTACACCAACTTTCCTTGCGCTAAGCCCATGCTCACTCGACGCCTGTCTGAGTATATTCCTGCATGCGTGGGCTAGGCTCGCCTAACGAGTGCTTTTGGTATTAGTCAGCGGTGAGTCGTCTCTTCGCTTCCTGCCGTCGCTATCTTGCCGAGAGAAAAAAAAAAGCAGCGTAAAGCCTGCGCTGTCAGGTTTGCAGCGCCGTACTTCGTGCAGGACGATTTCGCCATCACACGGCAACTGTCAGTGTCGAACGATGCATGCAAGGCGTGGATTTGCAAAGCGCTCGATTTTCATATCGTTGGTGGTTGCTTCACTCCTGTCGTTCTTTGTGGGCTCTTCTCGAAAAAGTGTGACATTTGACAGTTATCAGTGCGTTGATCCCGAGGCGCAGGCTCGCGTAGGGGCGTTGTCTGTGATAACTGAACCGATGGCACCGATAAGGCCGTGAGGGCACTTCGGTACTGATGGGTTTGCTGAAAGGTGCAGTGCGAGCTGCGATGCAGTGGCTATAGTTATCTGCACTTTTTTATTTGCTTTTGTTGGCTCTTCGTGATGATAATGGCTGTGAAGGGCGTGACTCGGCCTGCTAGCGAAGAATAGAAAACACAGGGGGAAAACCATCGTGACTGGTAGATCAAGTGGTTCCTATAAAATTTCATTCTATTTCATTATCATAAGCGTGACAACGTCCACTGCAGGGCAAATATCTCTCATTTATCTCTCCATTTAACTGCATTTATCGTAGTTATTTTTGTACGCCCTAAAGTCAACGTGAGAAAATTTTATTTTTGTGCTTCCAATGCAAATACCGTGGCGAAATTTGAAGGAAAATTTGAACTTTCTTTACACAGGGAAGTTAACTTGTTTTAGGTTGTTAACTTATTATATTTATTATTTCTTGCGGTGCATCGTCATAGGACCGAACGATACTGCGAATTATTTTCTTTCGTGAGGTAAATTTTGTGCCATTTCATCCCTCGCTGGAATTAAAAAAATTACCTGCACTGAATGATCGAGGAGGAATTGTCAAGGTAGTCATATTCTGCCCGGAACCCGGTCCTCCCCAGCCTGGCGCACTTCGTGCAGATATATTAACAAAGCTACTAGATCATTAAATTTCGGCAATCACGGAAAATGAGCCGGTTACAGCACTATGAAACCGGCACTCGGGAAGCAACCGTTTAAGGGTACACCCCACGCGACTTTAGTCACATCCCTTTTTGATGCGGTAGATCAAACGGCAACACGGAGCTCTTACTACAGCTGAAAGTTTGCTTGCTGCAGTCTAGACAAGCGGGAGAGAAGTGAATATACGGGGGGTGTTAAAAAGGAAGTTTTGCTTCAGACAGTGCAAACTTTTATTGGCTTATCGAATTGAACAAAATAAATGTTACATTAATATCAACTTGGTAGCGTCTACGCTTTCGCGATAATACCACATTTAGACGCACACCTAACAAATGATCATGTATTTCTTTCACCGGTGGCTGCATACCGCCGCTGAAGGATAAGAGCGTCTGTTTTGATTATTGTAATAATTTTATTTCAACGTTTAAAGGGTGGCTTGACCTACTTTTCCAACCATTTCACGCCGGAGAAGCCAAGTAATTGGCCGTGGAAAAGCTCTCACTCATTCGAAAACCGGTGGGTGCTCGGAGGCTGTGGGGATCGAACCCCTCGGACGAAATCGTTCTTGGACACAGCGTAGTTCAACAGGCCTGCACGTAGGCCGGTTGAACTGTTCGAAGTATTCCTCGCATGCGACATTTATTGACGGAAAATAAGAAATGAGAGGATAACGCAAGTAAAACCGAAATAATTTGCTTGGAAAAATGAGTTCCGAGCAAGGACTTGCAGATGAGACTTAAGAACAAGAGGGCACAGCTTAGAAGTGGAAATCTGGAGGCGAATGCCAAAATACAGTTGAATGGAATAAGTGAGCGATGAACACGAATGCCCCTATATGGGAGCAGAAAGAGAATAAGCTGTCCTGTTGAGCACACCTTTTTATAAAAAGGGTGTGCCTGTCTAGGGTGATGAAATGGGTTGAGTGGTGACTAAGGTATTCTGCTCAAGGGCGGAAAACCGGTGCATTACCGCCTCTTTAGTTAGTACGAAGCCCGAAAAAAACCCCTACGCTCTGCGCACCCTAATCTCCGTCTCACTCGGCAGATCACCCAGTTTCGCCCTTGACCGCGTCATCGGGGTGATACGAGTACTGTGCATGCTTTTGTCGGGATCTTGCGACGCCTTTCGAGTAATCGAAGCCCTGTTATCGTCGGGCTTTCCCGTTCTGCACTCTAGGTGCAAGTGTGCAATAACCTGCCGCGTGAGTGGGATTCGGCCGCACTCATGTCGAAACTACTTTCAGTGATATCCGATGCGGAATTTCACACCCTACATAGCTTAGCGAGCCTGCCATGCAGACTGTTGGGACCGGGACGGGCATGGATACTACAAAGCTTCGGAGCGGAGAGAGACTTTAGCATAGACTAAAATAGACTCAAAGGGACTGCTCCCTGTTGAGCATATGTTCACAGACTTGATCCTGGCTGCAGAAGAGCGCATTGAAGGGACGGGAAATTAAACAAAAATAAATTGACCATGCATCAAGGTTTTTGCCTATGCAGTCAACAATCCCATACGGTCGAAATTAGGTGGGACCTCTCTACAACACACTATGTTGCATTGTCAATCAACCATCCAATTAGCCAGTCAGTTAATCAGGCACTAAAGAAGTCATTCAACGTGTCTATCAGCCATTCGTGAGTCAATCAATTGGCGTCTTTTCCTGCCAATCAATCTGTTGGCCGCTCGGTCGTTCACGCTAGCTAAGCGACCGACCTATCATTTCCCAGTCAGTCAATGAATCAGAGAAACGGTGAATCAGTGGACAGCGAATGTTCACCACTTACCGAGCGTTTGAAAAAGAAAGGGATTCTTTTGTAGAATTTTATAAGTCCGGCACAAACACTGAATAATATTCGCGCCTGCCCTGTACTTATTCATGGCTTCCCGCAGTGGGTTGTCGCACGTAAGTGAACAGTCACAGGAGCGATAAAAATGCGCGGAAACAAAAAAAAGCAACCGCTCTTCTCCATGTGGGTTAAATAAATTAGATTGTGGTTGTAATTAACTTATAGTTTATGGAGCGCACTAACCCCGCCAATATTTGTCAGGCTAGAAATTAAGATTTTTTTTCATGTGTCCTCAGTTCTGTCTTGCCCGTGCCTAATTTTCTCCCGATAGTACGTACAACCACCTCTCACAAACCAGGACAGGGTGTCGACAAGTGCTCCTTCCTTTTTCATTATTTCGTTAATTGCTTGCGTGATTCCCTTTGCGCATTATCATCTAGTTCATTAACTGCTTACCTCGGTAATAATTCGAAAATCGGTTAATTCGTGAGCAACTTAATGGTCACCTGACGGGACAAACTTTCGTCTAACCCTAGATTAGGGTCCTTTCGTACTGGACAGGAAGAAAACGTTCAACTTTGACATTTCACAGTTGTCAGCTAGAAGGTGAAGCTACTTTTTGTTTGATCAAGAAAACACGAAAAATTAAAAAAATCCTTGTTTATGTTTGATTATGGAAGGCTTAATTACTGAACTTGAAACAATTTCGAGGTTTGACGCGGTTTATGAGCAAAGAGTAATAACATGAGAACTGAAATGACACATCCATTCTTGCTTCAGAAAGCCTCTTACACGTAAGTTGAAAAAGCAGTAGCCGGGAAAGGACTCTATTACCCACGGCGCTAAGAAAACAGAGAACCAAGCACTCGTGGGCTGGGACAAACACCAAGGCAGTGTTTGCCGTGTCCACTGCGTTCCAAGGGGCATGTTTTCTCAGCGACGCAGGTAATATATGCCGCCGGTCCGCAGCCTTCGGGTCGGCGGAAACCCGAAGCCCAACACGTGTCTCGGAGAGAGTGGTTGGCCCGCAAAAACAACCGTGCTCCAGAATTCGTTGAGCGAGTAAATTGCTTGGGTATGCATATATATCTAAGGTCGGCGCTGTACTGGTTCCTAGAGTCCCTTCTCTTTCATGCCTTCTTTTTTATTATTATGTAAAGATGGTGACCGGATGTGGTATGGCCTACACGACGGTAGATGTTTGGGCGCGTAGGTGTTATATATTGTAATGTTGTAGCGTAAAGGACATGAGCGGCTGGGGTGGGCCTTCTTGTTCGGCAACCTCTGTGTTATGGAAAACCGCGAACTCTTTGCAGATAAAAACCTGAAGCAATTGTAACTTTAGCAGCGCTACTTCTTCTGTGTTGCCACTAACAGGTCTGAGGGAATGTAAGCTGCTTAAAATAAGCACTGCTTACTTTACTTGCAAGTGTCGGTAATTAGTAGCAGCGTGTGAGCGAAGCGACTCTAATGAACCTTGTATACAATGCACATGGTACTTATTACGACAGCAAAAGCTCCAGCTAAATTTCCATTGACGTCTGAAGACATACTTTTTCACTTTTGGAGGATGAAACAAAGTAACATTTTCGGCGCTCTTATGGCCCACTTTTTATTTAATTGTTAGTTGTGTGGTAATTTAACTGATAACTAATTCTGTACAGCTAGCCATAAAAAAATTGGGCGGTGGTTTAGCGTTGGTTAAACCTGGACTGACGCGATAGCTACAGCTGGCCGAGTGGAACTTGGTCACGTGTGCAACCACGTGACAAACACGTAATAAGCCACGGCGCCGCGCCGCCGGCAGCTGCTCCGCACCACGTGACAGCGTGGCGGCGCCGCCACGGCGCCGCCACGCTGAGGGCTCGAAATGTTCCGTAATGTAGCTATCGCTACAAAACAGTTCACTCAAGGAGGTTGTATAATTCAAGGCCATCACTGAACAGCGCAATTACTCCATCCCCGCCTTTACCCCCAAAAGTGCAGTCTATCTCGTGCTTGAGAGTAAATGTAAACACCAAATGCGTTGTGGGAAAAGTTGACTCTAGTAGGGCTCCTAGATGGCGGTAGCTGCACTCATGTATTTGCTTTGCTGAACGTGCCGCCGCCTTCGTTATAGCTTTCGTTCTTCGAGCAGGACAGCGCTCCTGCTGTCCCTGGCAGCTTTCCCTGCTTGAGGAGCCGCCCCCTTCAGCCGCTTCTCGTCCAGCTGAAAAGAATTCTAGGCGTTGGTCGCTGCTTTCAGTACTTTACGTTGCGCACCGTTTTGCGGCTTCTCTGTTTTGTGCTGGACAGCATACTGAGCGTTTCTCGCTGCTTTCGCTGCTTGACGCCCATTCTTCGGCCTTAGCGACGCGTTCGACCGCCCTGGCCGCCTTCTCATCTTCGTGTGTTGTTGCCTAAGGTCGCCATTGGCAGGTCATTAGCGACAATTTCTAATGCTTGTCTCGAGTGTACAAAACAGCGTGCGCTCGTCCATTCTTACAGCCTCGTTTTACCATTTCATTACCGTTGGGCCGCCATACCGTTAGGGCTACTGTCAGGCGCTATTGTTTTCTGGAAAAGGAGGCTATTGGAGCTAGTCGGCTTTATATTCTGTTCAATAGTGCGCTACAACTGTGACACTAAAAAAAGGTTTACAGGGGAAAAAAATGGAGACTTCGAAAGTGGAGCGTGCACTGACAGCTGATCTTTATTCAGACAAGGGAGTGCCTTTATGGAATTCTTACAGGCGCTAGCCGTTCCAATTTCTCCGCCCCTCTCCGACGCCATTCAAACTGTAGTGCTTAACAAAACCTGTTTACATCGGGGAGTCATCATTATTCATCGTAATTTTTGCTATGCCCTTAAAGGCCATAAGGTCGTTACGTAAAGGGCGATATAAAACACAGGATGTGAGCGCAACGCGTAACACTGGGTAATTTTAGCACGACAATGTAGCAGATACGACAACAAAAGCGACGCTTACATGCAGTTAGGAGGGTCGGTGACCGCAGATAATATAACTCCGACAACAGGACTGATAAGCAACAAAAAAAGACCGTTAAAAACACCTAATAAGGTCAGTGACATGAAAGTAATTTTTCAGGATTAGTTAAAGCACCAAGTGAGTCAGGGAATTCTTGCATCGTTGAACGGCAAGAAGTAATGCTGAGTAAGAGAACAATTGTGTTTGGGCAAAAGGAAAAAAATTTGCAATATTTATCTGTTCTAGCAAATATATAGGTATCAGTTAAACAACCAAGACGCCTTGAGTGTGATTTAAAGAATTTTGGAAAACAATGTCACATATTATCACGCTTATCCAGATCAGAAAGACATTGCGGCAGATTGATGCCGCACGCACTAGAATTCCGGTTGTAACCGGACAGGACGTGTAGGGCTTTTTTATTCGAATTCGAAACGGTATTGAGATCAAGGATTCCAAAAGTCCCAACTATGAAAGAATCAAAGAAAAATCATTACCTTCACATTCTGCCAGCCAATGTACTGACAATGTACAGCCGATAACAAAATTCTGTTAGCGCAGCCAAAGTTTGAGAAATAGGTATGTCGTCAACTAGCAAAAATTATCATTAGCCTATTTTGTGCAGCTTTTCCCGGTTGTGGAAAATATGAAATCGAAGTCCTCGAAGTAACGCGGAGGTCCAGAGGCAGCAAAACGTTTTTTTTTTTTACCCGACAAATGTGCCCTATTATTCCCGCAACATTTGGAAGAAAATGAGAAGCCAGCAGCTGTTGGACGCTAGCCAGAAGTCGCTAATCCGTGCCCCCTTTTCTTTCATGCAGCTTGCTCGCAGTGGTGTCAGACATTCTTATAATAAACTGCACAACTCCAACCAAAAATTTTAACTTTAACCCAACGTTTCGAAGCCGACTTGGCTCCTTCATCAGGGGTGATTGAGGGCAGTAGCCCCTGATGAAGGAGCCGAGTCGGCTTCGAAACGTTGGGTTAAAGTTAAAATTTTTGGTTGGAGTTGTGCAGTTTATTATGTCTTCATAATGTCAAAATGTCTTATGTCAAAATGTTTAGTTTTCAATGCCAGACATTCTGACCGGAAAGTGTTGCCTACTAAAAATATGTTGGCATCATACTTTGTGGGTAAGCTCTTTGTAGTTACGAGTGCAGAGTGTGCAGCAAGCAGTATTATCGCGAATGTGCGGCACTGGGCGTTAAATGTTTATGAGGCGCATTATAGTGTAGACTTAACAAGGGCTTAGTAGACAGCGAGTTTAATGTTGTTTCGAAAAGAACGTAAGGACCGACACATAAAACCTAATGTGCAATTACCCCTTGGTAATTCATTTTCAATATGTATGGCCCAGAAAGGCGGGCAAATTGCGTGCTCCCTCCCTGTACACTGAACCCGCCGCGGTGGCTCGGGGGCAAAGTCGTTCTGCTACTGAGCACACAGGTTCGTGGTCTGTAATCCCAGCCATGCGGGCAGGCTGCATTTTAAGATGGGGGCGAGATTCAAATTACGCCCGTGTACTCTGCTATATGTCAGTGTGCTACAAAAACTTCAGGCGAGGGAAATTAACTCTGAGTCCAACACTACGGCATCCATCACTTACCCCACACGTGGGGTCTAAATGTTACACCCCGCATACCCAACTACATTACCATGTTCCTACCAACCGTGAGATCTCCAAGGTCGACACGGACTGGACCTTCACGGATAAAAGCAGGTCGTTCGCCAACAAGTCAACCCGGGAGTTATGCATGGGTAAAGACGGGTGACTATGACCACGTTCAGCCTGGACGAAGTCCTCTCCACGCACATAGCGCCGCAAACGAAAGGAAGCAAACAGCCCCAAAAGGATGCGCACTCTGTAAAATGAGCTGCACCTCACAGTCTGCACTGCCCCCTGTCGTATCAGGTTGCGACCGTGTTTCGGGGGCTGTGCAGGCATAAAGTTTGCATCAGGCGGGGCTCGCCCATAGGAACATCGTTCCGAGCGCGAGCTGTCGAAGCACCTGCGCACAAAACCAGTAAAAAATGAAGGCGACAGACTGAAGAGGGAAGATAACGAGAACAAACCGTACCGCCGTGCTCGTTACTTACCCCTTTGGCAACACGAACCGGTGAATATAAGTTATCTCACATTGCCTATTTGCGTAGCTCTTCTGGAATTGGACGGAAGTTGCTGTCGCTTCACGTCGCATGACGCCAGGACGATTGCTGCCGCGTTTCCATTGTGCCCTCGAGATGAAGGCAATGTGATAAATAAATGCGTAAACAATGAAGAATAAAGAAAACTGGCGCGGTGCTTAGCATGACTGCAGGAGGATATCTTCCGCAGCTGGGTTTCCACAGGAAACAAACAGGCGCAGGTGTATTGTTTGATATGTATGTATGTATGTATGTATGTATGTATGTATGTATGTATGTATGTATGTATGTATGTATGTATGTATGTATGTATGTATGTATGTATGTATGTATGTATGTATGTATGTATGTATGTATGTATGTATGTATGTGTGTATGTATGTATGTGTGTGTGTATGTATGTGTGTATGTATGTATGTATGTATGTATGTATGTATGTATGTATGTATGTATGTATGTATGCATGTATGTATGTATGTATGTATGTATGTATGTATGTATGTATGTATGTATGTATGTATGTGTATGTATGTATGTATGTATGTATGTATGTATGTATGTATGTATGTATGTATGTATGTATGTATGTATGTATGTATGTGTGTGTGTGTGTGTGTGTATGTATGTATGTATGTATGTATGTATGTATGTATGTATGTATGTATGTATGTATGTATGTATGTATGTATGTATGTATGTATGTATGTATGTATGTATGTATGTATGTACGTACGTACGTACGTACGTGTGTATGTATGTATGTATGTATGTATGTATGTATGTATGTATGTATGTATGTATGTATGTATGTATGTATGTATGTATGTATGTATGTATGTATGTATGTATGTATGTATGTATGTAGTGGCATCTAGGGAAGGCCGGACTACAAAATAATAACAAAGATATTACCTACATGTTTAAAGCACGGAATCCACTGCAAGCAAAACAAATGAAACGAGCCATGTGACACCAAAACGTGATACACGGTATTCAGAACAACCTCACCTCGACCTCGGTAGCGTTCCTCTGTCGAGCGTTCTGACATACTTTTCTTTTATACGGTTTTGTGTTTGGCGGGCTTGAACTAAGCTACTGAAAGGACATTGTCTAATTCTGCGCGAAATTCCTAAGAGAGCTCAGGCAAGAGTCAGAGCGTTTGATTGGTTTATGAAGGGCAAGGTGCAGTTTACACTTGGACCAAATAAACATCAACATATCTCTCGGAAGGCTGTACGCCCACTTACGGTCTTATTTTGTTTCCTGCGATGCGCTTTAATGCTATCAGCTTATCCGAAAAGCTGATAGCATTAAAGCGCATCGCAGAAAACAAAATATGACCGTAAGTGGGCGTACAAAGCTGGCTTTCTGCTATGAACAAAGCTTAAGCAGAAGAAGCACGGGCCGCATACAAGGTTACTTTCATGATGTTCTAGAGCTGCTAAAGTGGAAGTTTTATCTCATAATCAGCTTAAAACACTGTACTGTCATGTTCTATTTTTGGAAGCGCGGCTGCCATCCCAGATTAAGCATCTCGTTATAAGAAAAAAAGCGGTTTATGGAAAACAAAACTACCTTTAGTCTCTGTTTTTGTCTTGATGTTTCCCGAAGGAGCAAAACTCGGGTATAGTGCAGGCTCCCGCCCGAAACTGAGTAATCTTATCCTTAACCCAAAAGGTACAACAGGACACTGTCATGTTTCATTTTCGGAAAGGTCCGTGCGCTTCGTGGGGCTGCCCGTAATGAAACGTGTCGTTAAACGGCCCCGTTGCGGCGGCAACGCTTGGATATTTATCAGCCAAAGGTCGTTTGGCGGGAGCTGCCTAGCTCTGCAGTCGTAAATGCACGAAGCCTGCCCACGATATCCAGTCTCGGTATACTATCGCCTGGCGTCGCCGAGTACAATTCACCGCCGAGCACCGCGCTGACTGCACTGCCGACTGTTTGTGGTTCCGGGTCGGTACGGCTGCTCGGGCACTGTGGCGGAAGGGTGCTCCTCCTTCGACTGTCCGTGGTGCGTCGGACTGCGTAAACATTGGATAACGCCTCGTGTCCTGTCGCCTCTTGCGAGGAGTTCGAGGAAGAGCCTTCTTCGGGGTGCTCGCTTGCCATCCGAGTTGGAATGCATCTTTGCGGTTTTCCCTCGTGAACTCTTGTGGGAAGTGGATTTTGGAAGTGAACGTGAACGCGCAGTTTTCGTTGCTTCCGCCGGTGCTGCTCCGTTCTTTTTTGTTTTTTTTTGTTTTTTTAAATCTAGTTCGTGGTTTTACGGCCCCAGTTTTCCAATGTCCTCTCATAGTCCTGTCGACAAGCCTTGTGTTTGGACAATCCGTTAAGGCATACACTGGACCTGGACAAGCCAGCGAAGAAATAGGAACTGTTGTTTCAACCGAGGGAGTGTTTGAAAAGTGGGACTCTGATGTTACCAGCATATGCATAGGAGGAGGCCGTTAACAGTGCGAGAACACTCTGCTGTTTTCTGCGACTGTGTTCTACAATTGCCTCGGTGTCCCGGAACGTTTGGTGACCCTTCGAGACGAACTGTATACCTTAGGTCGGCACCCTTTCATTCATCATGGCTGAAGACGAACCGTGAGTTGCTTGTTGTGATTTCGCGCCATACTTGATGCAGCTATGAAAGATTGCACCTGTTTCTCGGAATTGTATCAGGTGGAGAACAGCCCGGTGCAAGCTTGCGCCGAAAAATGAATAACAAATGACAAGGAAAGTAATATGGCCAGCGTTCCTCGCTGAAAAATGCCACCGTCAACTGCAAACCAGCAACGTTCCCTGTCACTGAATCCTATCGCTCCAAAATGGAGGTGTAGGTCAGTATACTCACAAGAAAAGCGACCTAGTCACCGCAATTCTACCGCGCCAGAAAATAAGGAAGACTCATGCAGCGATACCGCGGTGTAAGTTTCACTGCTTATGAATTATGTAACGTCCGTTTGCACCATATGGCTAGCATCAGGCTACGCGCGCAAACCAGAATGATTGACAAATGAAAAGTCATTCCAGTGATATGAAGCTATATCTCCGTCTTTCACAAATTCATCATGACCTCAGAAGGCATCGCGCGCTAGAGGATAGTATGGCGAAAGGAGTTGTAGCGTGAGATATGTTTCCATCAACATAAATCTGCAAGTGCTTTTAAGAGCTAGTTGGGCCCGATATTCGTTAGTGGCGCAGACAGGATCCTCGACGTCAGTCAAGAATCTGGAGATGTTTTGTGATTTAGAGATAAATTCGTTGACATTATCGACAGACGCAGCGTTTGAAATAACAAAACTTACGCGATCGACACTTTTGTCGATGTTAAAGGATGGCAAGACTTCTTTAAAAAAAAAGTCAGTGACATGACACACAGTAACATGCCGGTAACGTGCAAGCGAAGGCTTTGGCCGCAGTCAGCGACAGCCAGCGGGAAACTATACGTGTGCAGTGCAAATTATACTGAGCTGAGGGATCCTGGGAGCTAAGAGCTTGCAGAAATCGAAATGAATGCATGTAGACGAGAAAGTTTAAAATCGAAAAAAACCAAACGAATCGCTTAGAGCAGCTAAAAATAATTACAGAAGACTGCGATTTCCTGGGCATTTGAGCCAGTATTTTAGAGTTCACCTAGCATAAAGAATTCAATCGTTGGACTATAGACGCATTTTCCCAAGCAAATTTTTTTAAATATAAAAATGGGCGGCTGTCGGGGATTTTAGTGCGCCAACTGCAAAAACCTCGATATTGTAAATAGCGGTGAAAGCGTTCATCTCTAATTTATCAAAAAGCTGCATTCCTGGAAGGAATAGAGAGAAAGAAATGTGAAAGGAAGAGGAAGAGAAGAAAGAAAGCGCCTCAGAGCTTTGAAGAATGTATCTGCAGATTCCGGAGCCCCAACCCTTTCAGAACTCTGGCGCAGAAACTTCGACAATCGGCGTGGAAAATTCCGATGGCTACCAACTTTGCGAGAAGCTTGAACCCCTCGTCGGCCCACGCGTCAAGCACGTGGCGTACTACGCCTGTGGATTTTCGTTTTACAGCATGTTCCTGCTAGCCGGATAATACAAACACCTGCCCGCGTCCAATCGGCCGACACCCATCAAGCCCTGGAAGGTATATGCGGCTCCTCCCGTTTCCCGTATCGACATCTTCCCTTTCTTCCTCAGCATCCCCAAATCCTTTTGCGGCACACAGGGTCCTCTTAAAGATCCTTTCTCTTCCTCCTCTGCCAGCGGCTCCGCATTCTCGCATTAGCCGCGCGTCAGTGGCGCATCCCGAACCTGCAGTGGGGAAAGTGGGATGCAGCCGCAAGATGCCTTCTTGGCACGTTTCCGTATCGATCCCTAGGCGCGCGAAGGACCGACGCTGCTACACTCGGCACACCGGTCTGTCCTCAGAGTTTTCTTCCCCCCCGAAGGAAAAGAATCCTCCGTTGTGCGGCTTTGTAGTTGGATGCCCGAGAGACGCTCGCCCTTGCCACTTCGGCGCTTAGTACCGTTCGGCCGACGCGAACGGCAGCAGATCTCTGCCGACTTGGTGGGGCGCCAGGTGCGTTTGAAATGCACCTCTTGCGCGCGCTACCTTTCCTTCCCGCACGTCCCCATTTCTCCACCCCCCCCCCCCCCCCCCCTAACATCCCGTGCGCCCGCGTCTCGGTCGTGCTAAAGACGTACTACGCACTTGCGAGAATGCCATACACATTGCTTAGTTCCATTTTCGGCGAGAACACTGCACCCGCAGCGCTGCCGGGACCATAACTCACTGACGCAATTTGTGCGGGGGGCGGCGCGTCGGAAGCGGCAGACGCACTTCCGGTCGATGTTTGCGTAGGAGGATATAGTCGTTGCGGAAGGCAGGGGGGAAAGAGGAACAGGAAGAGGGACAAGGCGGAAATGGAACGCAGGAGAGGCACGGACGACGTCGGTTCTCGACACGGGACGCTCGGTAAACGCCGCATGCGAGGCGGGAAGGCGATGGATGGGGGGAACGCCGCAAGACCAAAGACGACCGTCACGATGCGACTGCAACCTCTGCGAGCCAACGTCATTAGCAGTAATCGTTCCGATGGACTCATTACCTACCGACGGGTGTACGTCATCAGTAATGGAGTTGTACGCTTTTTTTTCCTTGGTAGTGGATGAGACAGGGCAGAAGCGAAGCAAGGATGAAGGATGATGTGCAGTGGTTTCTGGAAAGAGTGGTGCCCTTTGTGCCACACTCTAAATACGAGTACTCGTATATTGGAGTAAAAAAGGGAGTAAGCTGTACTCTAGGAAACACCTTTTTTATAAAAGGGTGTGGTCTAGAGGACCACTTACTCCCTTTTTATACCACTTTCCTGTTTTTACTGCATGGACTCCTGCTCGAGGTTGGCGGGCTTCAAAACAGAGAACGTACTCTACACGGCTCTCCACGCCGAAGTGAAGTTTGCAGCTTCGAATGAAGTGCGAAAATTTTAATGTATTAAGATTTTAAAGCAAGCCTGAAAACCGCGGTTGGTCGAAAAGAAATCGCAGCTTTTGACTTCTGTCCCGGTCGAAAGCAGGGTGCACAGTTTGGTAGAGTTCCTAACTATTGACTCACACCTTCATTTCCGACAGTTGCTCGTCTAGCCGGTGACAGTTGGTGAAATGTGGGGATATTGTACCTCTTCGACACGAATATAAAGAAAGAAGCCCAGTGATATGGAGCCAACTGCTTTCAGCCGGAATCCTGATTCGTGCTGCGCGATTAGAAAATACAGCGGACTAGGCGGAAAGTAAAGGACGAGTAAAAGAGAGATGTAAACTGACTGGAGGCTTCATTAACCGGTTTAATGAGTATCCAACTTATCTTAATAGTTATTATGGACCTGCAACAAAGATAACAATTCGCTGCTTTTCGTCGGCATGCTTGTTCTTTCCGATATCCTTGCTGGAATCGCCCTTTCGTACTGATATTATATGCACTGTTGTAGCGCTGTTGCGATTTGGAGTTTCGGAATGGTTGTATACCATCTCCCATCGGAAGAGCAGCGCACTCTTGCTAATTTACTGTGGGCGTAACCGAAAAAAAAAAAGATGACACGCAGTGGAGCAAGCTAATCTGCAGCGTAATCGCCTACTACAGTGCGATAAATAGAATGACTCGTAAACTAAAACGCAAGGGCATAGTAAATTTAATTATGGCAGTGTGGAGTCCGTATGATACGGAAAAATACACGAACTTTTTAAACTCTCCGGATGTTTTTCACATGGCTTTCGTATCATTCCCTAATTGATTCTTCACGTTTTTCTCATATGATGTGTGCCACATCAAAGGGAGTTCTAATGAATTTTTACATTTCCGTCCGCGTTTCCGTATTGTCCGAACACACTCCGTACACTTCATGCTGTTTCCGTATTATCCATACGGAAAAAAAGTCTAAATTATATGAATAGCCATATTGAACGTTTCACCAGGAATGCGTCCCTGCGCCCATTCGTCCCCATCTGATTCCCGTATTGTATAGTATTCTGTGCCGATCTACCCCATCCCTTCACTGGTCTGTGCATGTCTGCAACTTCCGAAGCAATGCATTCAACTACGTAATGTGCACAGCTAAGCGAAGGCGTAGTCTTCGAAGCATCGATCAGCGCTAAACACGTTTTCCTGAGCGCGCTTGTCTTCGAGAAATGCGAAAGGAAAAGAACAGAGAACCGGGCTACGCGGAAACAACCGACAAAGATGCACGCCGGCTATTTCCCGCCAGAGAGGCCGGAGCATCTTTAGGGAAGACCCGCGGGCGCACGCCACATCCCGTTGAAGCTCTTCACTTCGTCCCAGAAAAAAAAAGTTCTGGAAAAGCGCTCCTCAATTTATCGCTGGAGGCACTCAATCACTTCAGTGTTTACTGACCCGAGAAGGCCGGCTCCTCTCTTCGCCTATACTCAAGACAGGCCCGGCGTTTGAAACTTTCCAAGCGGATACGGTGAAGACGTTTCCTGGAGCTTGTGTGCGTGCGTTTTTGCGCGCGTGTCTATGTGAGACGCAAACGTAGTTTCCGTCTAGGCGCATATAAAGGAATCTTGGGTTATAATAATAATAATAATAATAATAATAATAATAATAATAATAATAATAATAATAATAATAATAATAATAATAATAATAATAATTGGTTTTTGGGGGAAAGGAAACGGCGCAGTATTTGTCTCATATATCGTTGGAGACCTGAACCGCGCCGTAAGGGAAGGGATAAAGGAGGGAGTGAAAGAAGAAAGGAAGAGAGAGGTGCCGTAGTGGAGGGCTTCGGAATAATTTCGAACACCTGGGGATATTTAACGTGCATTGACATCGCACAGCACACGGGCGCCTTAGCGTTTTGCCTCCATAAAGACGCAGCCGCCGCGGTCGGGTTCGAACCCGGGAACTCCAGATCAGTAGTCGAGGGCCCTAACCACTGAGCCACGGCGGCGGGGCGGGTTATTGATGATGATTTGATTTTTAATGGCCAGCTCGATCAAAGAGCCCTATGGCCAGTGTGTTCGGTTCGAGCGATGTGGGATCGAAGACAAATGTGGGATCTAAAACCTAAAGATGAGGCTTTCCAAACATTGTACTCACTGGAAAACCGGCTGGTAATCCGCAACAATGGGGATCGAACCACGCACCTCCCGTATTCGAGAGAGATGCTTAAACCTCTAAGCAAACGCTTTAGTATCTTTCACTATTAAAGCGCTGCACTGCAGTTTATTTCATTTAATATATTTATTTCCGACATCACAGTTGGTCGAAAAGACGCGCCAAAAGTCTTAACGGGATCCACGGCACGCGTATATGGCATTGGCAACAAACAGTACAGAACGAGTCAGATATACAGGATTATGGCCTAATACGAAGGCATTCCAAAATGTACCCACAAGAGAAGACACAGACCTGTTAATTAGGTGCACACATTTCTGGAGTAATGCGAATATATAAGAAATGAATATGCATTAAAAAAAACGCGGCTGAGTAACATTTTCCTTCTTCATATGCGATGCGAGAGAGAGAGAGAGAGAAAGAAACTTTATTTGGGTGCTTTCAAGGGCTTGGCGTCTCGAGGCCTCCGTCGTCTTCACTGCGCTGGCGACTTGAGGCCTCTTCTTAAGCAAGGTTGGACCACTATTCTAGGGCTACACTGAGCCTAGCTACCTCACTTGCGTGCTGCACTAAAGCCCTTTGGGCCGTGAGCTCGCAGCTGGTGAGCCGACTCTCCCATTGCTCCGCACTCGGGTTATTGTGTTGGTGGAATGTTTGGTTGCGTTTACATTCCCATGTGATGTGGTTGAGTGTGGGTGTGGCTTCGCACCAGGGGCAGGTATCTCTGTACTGCGTCGGGTACATTTTGTTTAGGATGTATAAATTTGGGAAGGAGTTTGTTTGCAGTCTGCGCCAAAACGTTGCTTCCACTTTCGTCAGGGCTTTATGCGGTGGGGGGTATTTAGCTCTCGTCCGCCTGTGTAGGTTAGGGTGTCTGTATATCCTCCCTCACACGCGTGTGGGCGATACTCCGGGGCATGCGACTGCCTGGCTCGGAACGTGGTTTCTCGAGCTAGGCTGTCTGCCCTTTCGTTGCCCTCTATGCCTGCATGGGCCGGAATCCACATTAACTTGTGTGTAATGTCTCTCCTGGCGAGCTTGACCCCGCCGAGGGTTTTTAGGGCGGTTCTGCTTATCCTGCCCCTTGTGTAATTCCTGCACGCCTCCTTTGAGTCTGTTAGGATGTTTAGAGGCCTGCCTGTTCTGTAACCTTCTGCTGCCGCCAGCGCCACGGCAATTTCCTCGGCCTCTGCGGTACTGGCGATTTTCGCCGTCACGCATGTGATTAGGTTCTTGTGCAATCTACCACCACCGCTGTGGCCGCGCGGTTGGGAACACGCATCTGGCAACCAGAGCCATTGCCTGCTCGTGGCATCTGCCAGGCTTGAATGTTCCGGGTGGTTTGGGCGTGTCGTGCTTTTCACCATTTGAAGCTCTTTACAAGTTCAGCTTTCGTAGACATTGCTTTTAATTGTAAGGAAAGCGTACAAAATTTTAGCTTATTGATGTCAGCATGTTGATGGGAACGGCATAACCTCCCAATGCGTAGCAAAATATTGTTTTTTAAATTGGTCCTGCGCTTGCATCGAGTAGCTAAGACGGCCGTGGAAAACCAATCGGATGCGTCCCGAGGGCGGATCTGAGGATATATTGTTATTTACGGTGTAGTATTATGGCATTGATAAAGAAATTAGCGTTGAAAAAGTGCGTTTGCTCAGAATTTCAGGGAACGACTTGCAGAGAATTGTCAGTACACCGGCGTTCTTTCATTTTCACTGCACCGAAAGGCATCTTCCGTTGCCGGGACAGTTCTCTACGGCAGGCGGCCCTTTTGGAAGAACGTGGTTTAAAATTCTTAATGGATAGCTAAACGAGGCCCAGAGCCTACTCTCCGAGTGGCGCTTATTTATTTATTTATTTATTTATTTATTTATTTATTTATTTATTTGAACTACCTTACAGGAACTACCTTACAGGTGGGTGGGTGGGTGGATGGATGGATGGTAGGAGCATCTCCTTTGAAACGGGGCAGTGGTTGTTGCCATTATGCTCTCTATTCGCAGCGCCCCTACCGGATGGGGGCGCATCTTTCGGGCACCATGCCGATATGGAAGGGGCGTCCTACGGAACACCCTCCGAAGGGTGCACCTGTTGGCGCCTACCGGTGAAAATGAATCTCTTACCTACGTGCCTCCACGCAGTCCCCTACACCCTTTTTAGTTTCCTGCACTAGCCTCCAGAAGGAGTTCGGCCACATCCACACAACCCAGTCAAAAAACAGAACAGAAAAGATTCTGTCGTCACAACAGATTTCCTGTAATGCTTTTCACCAAGAAATTTTAACAATGGAATTTTTTTTGTAGTAACATCATAATCTTTTGCAGTTACTACAAAAAAGTGTGACATAACTACAGATTACAGAAAAGAACTACAGAAAAAAACTATAGTACTAGAGAAAAAATACTACAAAACAACAAAAATTTGTCGTTACGACAGAACTACAAAATATTTAATCGTATTTTGACACGGTTGTGTGATCGTTTTAAACTTAGAACAATCACCACCCACCTCTATGCCCCGGAATCCTTTTATCCACTAGAAGCGCACGCAACAGCGGAACTAAAAAGCGACGGACAAATCAAATTCAAAGCAGCAAATCGAAATGCGATCAGTGGAAAAGCAATACTCACAGCCAAAGATTTGTCGCAGCACATCGTGCCATCGATCGCCTGTGCGCTTGTTTTATTTTCACTTATTTAACGCGTGAATATTGAATTCTTTCAGTTAAGAGGTGTTCGACAACCTGTGAAAACTTTTGGGTTCAGAAAAAAAAAAAAGAAACCCAATACAAGCCATGGTCACCGCAAGGTCACAGAGGATCCGGAAGTAGCGAGGCCGTATAGGTGCTCCAGAAAGCACTGAGAAAAACAAAGTATAAGCGAGAACTTATTGTATATAGTTTTGTTTTTCCGTCGTAACGCGTGAGTTGTCAGGCGCGCAACGCTCGCCGCTCACTGAGGTACAGCGCCGGCGTCATGTTCTGTTGCGAGGTTGTGTGACACCAGGCAGAACCGTGCCACGACCGTGCCCGACTAGTTTGCCATTTTATGCAGGATGCACGTAGTATCTTTTTTTCCCTTGTCTGCTACGTTTGGCTAGTATTTCTTGTTTGAGTCACTCTTTTAAAGGCCCAGTAATTGCGGTCCTAACATATAGGCGTGATAAACCGTCACGTGATCTTGAGTGGAAAGTAACGGTTCTTTTTTTTTTACATTCTTTCTTCTTTTTTTTTTCAACCCATCATTGGTGGATCATACTGCTTAGAACCAACGGAATGTGGAGACCCGCGGCATAACGTTGATTAGGTAAGGTTAGGTTAGGAGCCGAGATGTGTCTATACGGATGCACTGTAGACGCATCACTTTATTCCCCCTGGCAGTCTTTTTCATCCAATGACGTTTTTCCTTGAGCAAACTATTTTCATCCCCCGCGCTTTTTCTCACTCCTGCGGCACTGAGTTAAAAAATCACAGTCCCGAATCGCATTACCTGAGGGGTCTCCGCCAATTATATATTCTAGACGAACAGCCCACCCCACGTTGAATATATTCGGCCGACGTTCTCAGCGTTTGCATGCTTTACTCAATAAGATACATTTTCCTGAACCTTCATTGAAAGTGCACTGAGAACAAGTCGAAGATGGTCTGTATCGATAGATAGACACAGACCAAATGTACTAGACAAGTAATAGCAAATAATAAATGAGTACACAAATAACTACTGCTTCCTAATGACAAAGGCGTTACCATCGCCGAACATGGATGTTCTTATAAGCTAGAAAAGGTGGACAAATTAAATGCAGGTGTCGCCACCACCGGCCGTTTTAGGAAGCAAACTGCGGTGACGTCAAGAGAGTTCTTATAGGGAACGGATCCCTGAGGGCAGCCTATACCGCCAATCACTTCGAAAAGGTGATCGCGGAATCCTTTTCAGCCCAGACGTCACGTATTAGAATCGAGCGACGGGAAGGTATTCGAATACAATTTTCTCAGCAAAAAAAAAAACGCGTTTTTGACTGCCGGATAGACGTCAACATAACCAGAAAGAGCAATGGAATACATTTTTATGGATAAAAATGATTTTATGGACTTTTACTCCTTCTCCTTTTAAAATTAAACCTAAAGTAAACGCAATGTTAAGGTTGTGAAACCGTCCTGGTTACTTTTCACGCGCTGTCCCTTCGATGCACTTCTTGAGAAGGAAACTAAACAATTTAATAAAAAAAACTAAACAATTTCCGGTTCTCTGCCGCCATCGCATATGAAGAAGTGATAGTGGCAGTTGTTTTGTATGCCCCAAAGCAGCAGCAACACCAACAATAAACATAATTGGTTATGAGGGAACGAAAATAGCAGTAACTATCTCAATTGTAGGTGTGGGAAGAAGGGAGTAAAATGGAGGAAAAAGGGTGTAAAATAAGAGAGAGAGAAAGAGGTGCCGTAATGGAGGACTGCCAATAAATTTCGATTACCCGGGGTCCTTTAATAAGCGCTCAAATTGCACAGCACACAGCCGTCTTTATCATAGCGCCTTCATCAAAACTCATCTGGCGTGGTCGGGATTCGATCCCTCGTCCTCGGTAAGCCTGCTCCAAAGTACACGACCATATCAGCACAGGTGCGCCCCATGCCCCGTGAAGGCCGGGCCCACCATGGACAAACATCTTCTTTAGCCACGAAGTGAGCGCTAATTTTTCTCGCTGCGGCATACGACGACCACTTTATTTACACCGGAGCGAATCCATCTATTCAGGTATCGCTGGAAGAAATTACAGCTAAAGGACTTACAATGTCAAAGGAGAATGTTTGGCCGACGTTTGGGACAGTTTCTATATACAGAGCCCTCACCAAAGCGCGGCCCGTTAGTACAAATGCGCACGGCTGTGAGCGGCGTTCCCCTCGAAGTGCTCTTCCAATACAACGGGCACAAAAGGCGCCCCGAAGAAGAACGAACAGCCGCGAGATTGCATCGCGCCGGTCGTAACGCCTGAGCAAACACCGTGCTGCCGCGCATAGCTTGCCGGCGATGCGCTTCTGCGTGTTGTGTCCCGACACGTTATTCCGCCCGTTGAACGCTTTTGTGCAGCGCTGGCGCCAAACACAAATCCAACGGTTTGCTTTTTTTTTTTACTCTATCGGGGAATTTGTTTTTTTTTTCCTTCTACAGCCTTGCTTAGGCGTAACGCATGCTTACGCCCGTCGCGCATGTAGTTGCAGTACAGCACCGAGCATCGTCGGGGTTCGCTGGGAGTAATACACAGAAAACGGGTGGTTTACTCCCTTCAGGAATTTTGAATGTTTACGCCGAGAATGGTGGCTGAATGTCTAGAGGAAGAAGGTTGCTTAGAACGGCCTCGGTTGTGACAAGAGCGAACGCCGAGAGAAAAAGAAGTGTGGTCGACGGTTACCGATTATCGGATGGAGCGGGGAGCGCAGGAAGTTTTAGAGAATAGCGCGTTATAGGAGTTATTGGAAAGCACTTAAAAAGGGTTTCGTTTTGCAGTAGCTCTGCCTGGCTTTGTCGGCTGATGATGATGATTATGCATATAAAGACATTCTCCGAAGTATAACAGCGTCGACGTCACCACCCTAGCAAGCTGCAACCGAGAACTTTATGGTTTGTGGGGTTTAACGGCCCAAAGCGTCTCAGGCTATGAGAACCGCTACTTGAAGGACGCCGGGAATTTAGAGCACCTGGTGTTGTTTAATGTGCACTGACATGCAGCGCACATTACACGGACCTCTTGAATTCAGCCTCCATCGAAATTTGAACGCCGCGGCTGGGATCGAACCCGCAACCGAGAACTTCCATGTTCACCTGCTACCGGGCGGTAATAATGACATCATGGGCCGGAAAGCCTCCTGTGGGGTTATGTGACCAAAGTTGGTGTGGCCTATGCGAGCCTTCATCAGCGTGACGAAAACAAAGGTGCGCTGTCAAGGTGCCGTTAGAATGCTCCATAAGGTACGCTATAGAGTAGGCTATTGAGTGTGCTATAAGATTCGCTACAGGGTGCGATATGGGTGCCCTCACAGCGATGGGAGCCTTTCAGGAATCGCTAGGACTGAGCGGGTACTGAGACCACTAGAAACAGCATAGCACAACAATAAAAAAGACATCAACAAGAAGAAGTCTGCAGGTAAAAATAATAAACAATTAGTTATTCACCACCGCAAGCCGCTGTCGCTGAACATCGCGTTACGCAGTTGTAACCGCCCTCTGTGTTTTATGGTTAGGCGTGCCAGTAAAAAGAAAGCACATGATTTATAGGCAGTGGCGTTTTATGGGGTACTCACCATAGCAGTTAGCCTAAGGCGTGCGACTAGACGGGCACAAACATCCTTGTTAGACTGTAGCGAATCGCATAGTAGTTGTTGCCTGTAACCAACCCCTTTAGCAAGCTTGGCAGAAAGAATTCGCACCCGGGGCTGCCATAAACATCGATCTCTGTGCTGTTTTGAGTCTATCCAGAGCCACTCCCACCCGACTCACTGCACAGTAGTCACGCCTGGTGTCCCTAAAAAGTCTGTTCTAAAAGGGAGCTTCTAAATGCTACCAAGTCCTCAACTGAAGGCCCACGTTTTCAAAATAGTGCCGTTGCTTTCTGCTTTGATACTTTTGTTTTTGTTTCTTTTCCGCCCGAAAACGTGCTTGCGCCAGTCGAGAAAACGCGTGACGGGCGAGATCGTATCGGCGCCCAGCCAGAACGATCGACTAAACCTCCTGTTATACGCCTGCAGCCGCGTATATATCTGGCTTTGCGGCTGTTCACATTTTATTCTTGCTTCGTTTATTCTCTGCTTGCTTAAACCTGGCCGTCACGTATTGATCGCGCGTGCGGGCATGCAGACGTACCGCCCCTTTTTCGCCACCGCTTTTTCCCTTTCCTCGCCATCCCTACAGTCCTCATTCCGTCCCCTGACTTTTCCCGGCCGTTCTTTTCCGGGGCGTTTTGCTGCCCGTACCTACTGCACTGGGTTCTTAGAGCTTCCAGAAGAAGGAAAAAGCTGGCACTGCCTCCCCCTTCGCTGCAGGTAGGTTATGAGCGCGGGGAAAATTGCACCCCCTGCTTCGGCTGTTCTTTTTTTAGGGTGGTGGGGAAAGAGGACAGCCCTAGATGGCAGACTCGTCAGGACCGCTCGCGCAAAGCGGCTCGAAGACGTAGTGGATTTCTCAGCCGGTGCCGTGCAGTGCCATTTATTCTTGGGTGCCGGTGTCGAAAGTTCTTTTTTTTTACTTTTTCCCTGTCCTTACTATCACTCTATTGCTTCGCATTTCCGCATTCTCATTCCTTTCTTTCATTTCCCATTTCTTCCCGCATACCTGTGAGGCGTCCTACTTTCCTGCTTCCTATAGGACATGGCACTGGCGGTAATCCTAATACACCAGTGAAATGACGGAAGTATATTCAGTTCGTAGTTTTATGAATCACGCGCCAGTAATGCGCCAGTTTTTTTCAATTACTTTTTCATGTAATTTGTTAACAGAAACGTCAATAACATAACCATACATTCAAGGGATATGCATTAGGGAAGATTGCAGCGTTCCTAGTGCTAAAACAAAAATCTTTCCTCATAGAAAAAGCAAAATATTTCTCGCGGATCATTCTTAGCTAATCATATTTCTTACTGAAAAATATACGAGACTATCTTTATGTCAGTGCGAATAAGGTAAACCTGAACTAAAAGTGGATGTGAAGCATCATTACTTAGAATAATTTTGATGTAATCTAGTTAGTTTTAAGTTGGAGTAATTTGTAAAGTGGTTAAGTTATATTAAAAATTATTTTTAAGAAAATAATTTCGTCGTGATTTCTTCACCGCCGTATAGAAAAACGGAATATCTGTTTCGACCAGAACAACATAATGATTTCATTCTATTTCTATTCTGGCGTGACTCTTTTCGCCCAGTGTCACTGGCTCAAGTTTCCTCATCTCTCTCTCAGCATAGTGCAACGGAAGAACAGAAGAAATAAGAATGAAATGATTCGCTATATTTTACTAGTATACTAGTCTGGCAAACATTTCTGCCTACCCTGCCAACGCTGCACACAATGTCACAGCCAGAGCACCCTTTGATTACGGTACAACGATTGCTCCTGTTATTCGCTGTTGAGGGCCACATTCTAAACCCATCACTATCCGAACACAGTGTTGAGTGCCGTTTTTTTTGGTTCGTCTTACTAAAAGCTCCCCAGCGCTTTATAAATGCTATAATTTTTTTTAATGTCTGCGATTCTCAAGATTACTGATCCGGAGTTCCCGGGTTCGAACCCGACCACGGCGGCTGTGTTTTTATGGAGGAAAAACGCTAAGGCGCCCGTGTGCTGTGCGATGTCAGTGCACGTTAAAGATCCCCAGGTGGTCGAAATTATTCCGGAGCCCTCCACTACGGCACCTCATTCTTCCTTTCTTCTTTCACTCCCTCCTTCATCCCTTCCCTTACGGCGCGGTTCAGGTGTCCAACGATATATGAGACAGATACTGCGCCATTTCCTTTCCCAAAAAACCAATTATTATTATTATTATTCTCAAGATTCTAAAAACAGTTCAAGAATCGTTGACAAGAAAGCCTTTGCCAATATGGACGCCGAATAAAAAGTAACGTTTCCTGTCAAAGCCGTAACAAATTTTCCTGCCTTATTTTTCGCGTTTTTTTTGTTTTTTTTTTCTTTTCCCTGAGGGGCACTTTCTTTAAAGCAAGGCGTCTCATTTGTGCCTGACATTTCTTTTCCGTGCGTTCGTCTCCGCAATATCCACTTTTTGTTTCATTCACCCTTTCCACTTCCTCGCTTTTCATTTCCTTTTCTGCGTCTTCCCTTTCCACATCCTCGATGACGGCGAGCAAAGAAGTAACGCTTGTCTCCGCTAAGCGTCGCTGCCGCCGATTCCAGGCGGTGCACAGAAAGCCGTGTTTCGGGCCCGAGTAGAATGAATGCGGCCAGGCGCTCCACTTCACCTGGAAATGCTTTTTCAGCCCCGACAGCTGCTGCGGAGCGCGACTTGTTCGTACACGCGTATTTTGTTTCGATGTCGTGCCCTTAGAATCTCGATTTTTCGTCCCGCCGGAAAATGGGAACCAGTGTAAACGGGGAAAAAAATATATAGAAGATACGGTTGTAATCTTCTTGAGCATACCTTTGAAAGTCGCCATTCACGAAGCGTGGTCGGCTGTCTGCCGTGTTTCAAGATCTCGGCGCAAATTGTGTCTGGTGACATATTTCTGTCATTGTGTGTATGTGTGTATATATCTCGTTTTCTGCTTTCTTGCGCCTCGTTTGCAGCTGTGTTTTGCAGCGTATATATGAGTAAAGAAAGATAGTACTAGACGTTTGCCAGGTGTTCAATAAGTTTGTTTCACCATGGGTTCAGGAGATGTTGGTACGCTTCTCTCGTGAGTTAACGAATGCGTAGCGTTTTCGAAACGTGACAACAGCTTTTCAGTCCTTCAGCAGAAACGAGGTCTCTGTTTTCGGTATAAATACCGTAAAGAGCCCCCAGAGACACAATCATGACATATACGCATGTGCAAATAATATTTAGTTCATAGGTTCCGGAAAACTCGGGACACCAGATGTTTCGCAATGACCAGCGCGGAAACAGACGAGGACACGAGAAGAAAAACACTGACGACCGGACGGGGCTCGTGCCCCCGTCTGTTTCCGCGCTGGTCATTGCGAATCATGTCCCACCAACTCGCCCAATCGGCAATTTTGATTGAACACCAGATGTATTTCGTGGCCAAGCTGAATTGTCAGTACACATAACACACCTAAGACACAGTCATTTGCATATACCCATACCTTCCGGGAACAAAAAGGGAAGAGGGCCGAAAAGGGGTCAGGGAGGGGAATAAGGGAGTGAGCACTCATTAGCATCCACCCAAGCGCACTTCGGCGGATGCTGATGAGTACTGACTCCCTTATTTGAAATGTACTCCAGCTTGGCGGATTCCCTAAAAATTGCTCTACTACCATTCACACGTTGAATTATTATCATTTTGGCCTCGATAGCTGTGTGCTAACCCGTCCTGTTTAGTTTAGACGTCATATGAAGTGCCCCGCCGTATAAGCGGCCTCTGTTCAATCCTCTTACCAGGAAGATTTTTTCTTCAACTACGAAGTCTCTGTGAAAGCATGTGTAGCTTCCCTTTGTACCTGCCGGCTGTGCTTGGATGTATGTCGTTGAGATAATTAGCCACTTAACTGAATACAAAATTAAGACATAGTAGAAGAAATCACAAAATCACATCTGAAGGAGAACTGCAAACAAAAATTACCAGCAAGCTGAGGATGAGCCACATGGAAGTAAGCACGAAGGAATTTCAAGTCAAGCATAAAGAAATAAAATTGAAAAACGCAACAGCAAGGATGTGGAATACGCGAACAGTATACGAAAGGGCACTATAGTGAACTGTACGGTTGTAACCGCGAGAGTAGTTTCGAAATGATTCAGCAAGTGGCTAGATTAGACAGTTCACGAACAGAATACCGATTCTCTTGATCGCCTCTTCGAAATAATTTTCTTCACACATTTCTTTCATTCCATTCTTCTGACTTCTTTTTGATCTTGCATGGCTGGGAATACAAAAGGCCCTAGTTTCTTCTTTCGTACTAAATTACGCCGTAGAGTAGTGGGCTAGTTTAGAGAAAGTAGCCTTGACAACAACAAGCTTAAGAATGGCAAGGGGAAAGCTCTCGAAAAAGCGTCAAAACTTTCAAAAACAGGTCGCATTGCGTTCTAGTTTAATTAGGGAGTTTTAGGGAATGGCAGAAGAGACGTGCAAGAAACCTCGTTACTCCGAGTGCCACACACGCTCGCGCGAACAAACCCGACGCACTGCTCTCGCAATCGTCTCCTATCCCAACAACGGTCACGGTCGTTTAACGCGACGCGTAAGTCGCGTCCCACTGGGCGCGTCCCGCAAGGCCTCGAAAATGCGTTTTACTGAGCTGCATATTCCCGAAGCGTCCGGAAATTAAACCTGAATGCGGGCGGAATAATAAGCGTCGCAATGAAGAGAGTGGTGCGTTGCTACATCTCCCCGTCTTTTTTTTCGTCTCTCGTCTTTCATTTCCACATCGTCTTATATAGCCTAGACCGCCGAGATGTGTAACCTCCACGCTGCGACGTTCTTTCTGTAAACATTGGTTCGTTCCGAAGCACTACCGGCTGTATTTGCACGTGCATATACCTAGGTCGCTTCTTGTGATCGGCGACTGGGTATTTAATATTAAGGTCGCGCGCCTTCCTATGTATACGCAGGGTCTTGACACGTCCCGAAATTGCGGGATTTGCAAACGGATCGGTCGAAAGGATGGAAAGGAGGAGGATATGATGCACTTTCGGGATTGGCGCTGCTCGGCGGCCGGGAGTGGTTAAGCGTGCGCCTTCATGCGTTTGCAGTGATGGAGTACGCGTACACCTCGCCTTAGAAAAATTGTGCTTCATTAGGGAACACTAGAGAGGCGCATTGATTCGGTGCTGTCATCTATTGCTCGGCACGAAATATGCGGTGCAGGACTCTACAGCTGCCGTGGTACAACAGTCGTCATCAGAAGTTTGGAGTTCACCGCGTCCGCTGTCGGAGCGGGAGACATGGCGAGCGGTGGCGCTGCTATCAGCAGCGCTTGCCAGTTGCCAGGGTGTTCGAGTATGTACACCTGGCCCGACAAACAAACCTGAGACATACGGCGATTGTGCCTCTTCGTCTACCATTACTTAACTGGGTAGAAGGCACCGAACTCTGGCATGGCTCTGCGCTAGCTACATACTGTATATTGTACTTGGCGGAATGTGCTTGGAGGCGTTTTTTACATTAGGTCACATTTTTTGAAAGAAAAAAGTGATAAACTATGTTACCAACCTCCACACGCCACTCCAGCTAAAAAGGAAAAGCTGTAGCTAGCCTGGCCAAATTACTCTCAATCGCTCTATCCCGGACGACGTGACCAAAGCTCGAGAACGCCAAGTTATGAAGGAATGAAAGAAAAATATAATTACGTCCGTATAATGTGCCGACTTTCAAACGTGAATATCATAAATTCGTTAGGGCCGCTGAAATTTGAGAAATTGACAAGTCGCCAGTTTGGAACAATTACCATTTGATGCATTCTGTGTAGTTAGTCCGAATCGCATGAAAGACCAGATGAAAGGCCTGGGACTAAATCGCAGGCTCAGACACAATAAAGATTTTTTAACAATAAACAAATAACCAGATCTCTTCATTAATTTTCTCTGCAACGTTTGTCACAAAATGAGAAATCGGGAAATGTTGGCCACAGGAACTAGAAGGTACACATTTGCCCCCCCCCCTTTTTATAAAGCTTAACCATAATGACTCCAAACGTTTTTGACCGGAAAGCGCTGGCTGTATTGAGAACGTGTTACAAAAATTTGTACGCAAGCTCCATATGTAGTAATGGGTACATGGCATGCAAACGGTATGTCGCCAGTTCAAGACGCTGGTCATCAAAGGGTTAAAGAGATGAAAAAAAATTAGCTGCTGCTCAACTACTGCTAAATCTAGTTAGAGAGCGAAAGCTGCAGTGTATCGGGTAAGTAGACACGGCTTGGCCTCTAACGTTGAGTGCGTTCCGCACACTGGATAGGCAACGCGCCTACCCTGGCAGGTGGCGGTTATATTAATGGTTGATCGCGAGAGGTTGGTCACCCAATGAACGCTGCGGCTTAGTGGCTTAGCTCGGCTATGCCAGGATATACGTAGCAAAAGGTAAGGCATAGCATGGTTAGCCTTGGTTAATCTTTAATGCAAGTCCAGGTTATTCTGGTTGTCCAGCTATGTTGTTGTCGCATTAAAGACGACACAACTGTGGTTGTGGCACACGCGTGCACTCCTTTTCAATCCTCCGACATGTTATCAGGCATGCGACGCAGCTGGCGAAGCGAGCGGAGGCGAGCGCAACGACGAGGAACGCGGTGTGACGTCATACCAAACGGCGGCGGCGGCGAGCCGCGCGGTGTGACGTCATGCCAAGATGGCGCGACGAGCGCGCAAAGCGCAGTAACCGTCTCATATCTCGGTGGACACCCGAATCGCGCCGTAAAAGAAGGGATAAAAAGGGAGGGAAAGAAGAAAGAGAGAACTGAAAATTGAAAGTTCATTTTGAAGAAAGGCGCGGCGCTGCGCAGCGGCTGAACACCTGTGGCTCGGTGCTTCTAGTGAATAATAATAATAATAATTGGTTTTTGGGGAAAGGAAATGGCGCAGTATCTGTCTCATATATCTTTGGACACCTGAACCGCGTCGTAAGGGAAGGGATAAAGGAGGGAGTGAAAAAAGGAAGGAAGAGAGAGGTGTCGTAGTGCAGGGCTCCGGAATAATTTCGCGCATTCGCAGTGGTGACTAGGGAGTGAGAGAGAGAAATGCGCCGTGTGTCGTCACTGCTCCTCGCGCATGCGCAGCACGGCTCTCCAGGAATCACGCGAACTGCTCAACCTGCGGCCAGTAAAGCTTTCGCATTAAAAAAAAAAATCACGCACACAGGCTGTCTTATGAGGCTGCAGATTTGTCGTACGCGGTCAGGCTCTTCCGTGTTCGGGATACCTAATTACGTGTAGCGCGAATGCAGGACCCGTACAGAAACCACGGGACATATATAAAAAAGTCTGTGTGTCGGTACACACTCCCCTTATGCGTTGCTGACTCGCTAGTGGCAGCTTTATGTTCTGCGAGTGCGAAGGCCCACGCTTGCAGCGCCTGTGTCTATATCCTCTCCCATGGCGTCAGTTAGCGCGGTTACGTCGTACCCGTCAGGATGAACCAACCAGCTCGACTCAGCCCTCTTGCATAGAGAAGTCGAGTCGTAAAGAGACAGACGTGCCCCCACAACGATCCCACTCCAGGAGGTGAAAGAGGCGCCATTCCGCGCTCTGTTCCGGCCGCAAAACGCAGCAGAAAAGTTTCTGCCGTCACAACAGATTTTCTTTGATGTTCTTGACCAAAAACTTGTAGTAAGAACAAAATTTTGCGTATTCACTACAGAAAAGTACTTCAGAGAAAATTACAGCACTACAGAAGAATACTCCAAAACAACAGACAAATCTGTCGTTACGACAGTACAAAACATTTTGTAGTATTTTTGACACGGTTCTGTCGTTTCTCCCAACTGGGAATTCTCTCTCTCTCTCTCTCTCTCTCTCTCTCTCTCACACACACACACACACACACACACACACACACACACACACACACACGCACGCACGCACGCACACGCACACGCACACGCACACGCACACGCGCACGCACACGCACACGCACACACGCATACACACACACACACACACACACACACACACACACACACACACACACACACACACACACACACACACACACACACACACACACACACACACACTCACACACACACACACACACACATACAAAAAGTCAGGAGATTTGTGGGAAGTGATGATTTTTACGACGATGATGGTGATGACAGTTCCATTTTAGTGCTGCAAGAACAGCGTGTATAAAAAAGCGCTATGGCTGGTGTGTTCGGTCTGCTTGAGGCAGAGTTAATGATCCGTTTTCCCAGCATCTCACCCCAAACAAACTGAGCATAAAGCGAAGGGAAATCTTGTACGTATCTTAAAACCGGTGGATGCCCAGCCGCACTGTGGGGATCGACCGCCTTTCCTCCCGCATACGAGGTGGAATTTGTGTACACCGGAGCCCTATGGGTTTAGCTATGGAAATTAGGCGCCTAATTCAAGAAGATGGTTGCACATAAAAACGATGGTTCTCTGTGTCTGGGCGCTGTACGCGAGGTCCAGCCGGCCATTCACGATCTTGCTGACGATTGAATTTCCGAGGAACCCCGGCGGACTACTAATTGCATTTCTGCACACTCGCTTCGTAGGGCTTTGTTTTGTGCCAGCACTTTTTCACGATTAAAATCTACGCGCTACTTATGAGACAAGAGAGAAATGCCTTCCTTCCTTCTGTCCATTTGTGTAGCGCGTTGTGCCATCTGGCCGTGCGGGCTCGGTCCATTACGTTTATTTCTGTTTTACCGCCTAATCTAACGTATGTTCATTTGTGTAGTCCGTTGTGCAAACTGCCGTGCGCGCGGGCACTTAAATTGTCTTTATTTTTATTGTCCAATCTTACGCAGGTCCATTTGCGTCGCGTCTCCTAAGTAGCAGTACATTTCAATCATGACCAACCAACTGGTCCTCGTGTTAGCCTTTTTTTTTTACTTTTTCACAGACCTTTGTTTTGTTTTTTACGGCTTTTAGAACCTTTTTGGCGCTGTAGCCGCGGCCGCCGACATCGCATGCTTTTTGGCTGTGAGCCTGCGTGTCACAGCCGGTAGGCAACCGGCTGTCAAAGCGTCTATCACAGGCGATAGCCTTTAGTGGCAGGAAGAGGCGCGTGAATCGGTAAAAGTATCTTCGCAGAATACCGCCCGCGAGTTCAATCGGGGCAACCGACGCCGCTAGGCCGGGCGCTATCGACAACTCTGCACGTTCAAGGCGGCGAGCAGAGAGGCGCCGAGACTTTTATTTCGTTACTGTTGCTTCCACTCCGTGCCTTTCGCACGTGTTGAATTCGCAGCGGCGCAGGGCGCCCGGAAAGAGGATCCTCCTGCTTTTTTTTTTTGTGACTCCACGCATTCCCGTGCCCCCGGCTCCAGCGCCAAGCAGGGAGAATCGACGTGCTTGGAACGCTAAGTGCTTCGAGAGCGACGGTGCTGGCTAGCTAGCTAGCTGGCCAGCTCGCTCGCGGCGTTAGAGTGGATGGGAAAATGAGGAAGCGGGGATGTGGTTCGGGAGAAAGATAGCTGGAAAATGGAGTGCGCGCGCTTCCACTCGCGGGATGAGAAGTGGGGAGAATAGGGAAGGGTGTGTGCTGCCGAGGTTGGGGAAAGTGGGAGGCGAAGGGCAGTTTCGAGGGAAGCAGCCCTTCTCTCTCTCCCCCACTATCCCTAGGCGTCCGGCCAATTCAGTCGGCGCCGTGGGGAGCCGGCCTTGCTCGATCCGCGATGGTGACAATTTTCGTTCTCTTCGTTCATTTCTTCCCTAAATTCCTTTGTTTTTGTGTTCTGCTTTTTCTTTTCTCCCCGTGCTTTCCAGTTTTGTTGTTTTATAGCGAAACCGTTTCGGGCGGTGCTTTTCCCAACGGTCCTTTTTTGTTGGAATGGGGAAATGACTCCGGTTCGAGAATGAGCAGACTGCTTTGCTCCGGCTCGGAGCTTATGTTTAGCCTCCGAGAAGCGTATAGGAGTCTCAGTAGCGCTGAGGAGTGGGTCGTGAGGAAATGTGCGCCGGACTTCGTAATAAGACTTCAGGAGACGGCCTCTTAGAATGGGATAGTGGATGGTCAACGAAGATATCTAAGGGCTAATAGGGACTGCTACTTTATATACTGTTTTTTCTTTACGTATGTATAGAAGTGGCACTTCTACGCTTGCACGGAGAGTGGCGGTGCGAGGAATATGTTTTCGTTTACTTACTCCCGAGATAAATGGAAGTCAGTCATGGTAGAGCGCAAGGTAGAGGGGGGGGGGGGGGGGGGGGAAGGGGTTGGACAGGTTCAAAACTACGAAGTACATGGGAGGTTTAGAATGATAACGATAAGCATAAAAACCTTACAAAAAATGATGGGTGCACACACGAACGAAATGTTGGGTGCTAGTAGCACAGAAAATCCTTGTCATCGATGATGTTGTTGAAAGCTCCTGCATTCTGTACCCTTCTTCTTCGCTTAAAACTGTCCCTCACTTTCATCTTGCAGTTATTCCTAGCCCACGTGGATAAAATTGATTGTTCTTTCAAGACAACTGTCGTGCCAGTCGAATTGTTTTGAATTTATTACTCGAAATTAATTGTTTTTGAACTTTCGGATCTTGCTGTTTTTTTTCTATGCACTGTTACACACACAGACATGTATACATACAATGCCTCTTACACAGTGCCTCCCTAAGGATCTGTATGCTATTTGTAAATAACTCAAATAAATACGTGTCCCCCTAGCCGCGAGTTCTTTTGTGCTTCGTACACATTTAAAAACGCCATTGATCGTTATTTTCATCTACGTGAGTTTCCACTTTGAAGTGAGCTATGGCGTGCAGACCAAGAAACCGCTGTCCGCGGTGGCTCAGTGGTTAGGGCGCTCGACTACTGATCCGGAGTTCCCGGGTTCGAACCCGACCGCGGCGGCTGCGTTTTTATGGAGGAAAAACGCTAAGGCGCCCGTGTGCTGTGTTATGTCAGTGCATGTTAAAGATCCCCAGGTGGTCGAAATTATTCCGGAGCCCTCCACTACGGCACCTATTCTTCCGTTCTTCTTTCACTCCCTCCTTTATCCCTTCCCCTACGGCGCGGTTCAGGTGTCCAACGATATATAAGACAGATACTGCGCCATTTCCTTTCCCCAAAAACCAATTATTATTATTATGTTGAGCGGATGCAAAAGTGGCAGAACATCTTGCGCCTGAGCCCCACATAGATTTCCACTTTAATAAAAGTTGATGCAAATTATTATACGGGCTGCTTCCATCTAAAGCGCTATTATATGAAAATTACCATAACGCGAAAACATTCAAAGTTTACATAGATTAGGGAACCTCCCTTTCCCTCTATCTACGTTTAAACGGAAGAAGCCTGACTTGGCTGTCTCCGTGCTTTCCCCCACTCACAGCTGCTCTCCTGTGATTGCTGCATCAAACCGTGAACATCCCTTTATTGTTTTATTTTTATTTACAGACGCGCAGCCAGTAGAAGCGAAATAGTTTTTGGCCCACTTAGCGCGCACGCCAAACCCCCATCGGACACGCTCCTCTGCTTTCTGCCCGAAGCGGCAGTTGTAAAGGCACCGTCACGTCTCTGGGTGGCTGCGTGCCTCGGGTTCTGCGGGTGGCTCGACTAAACGGGGCAGAAAGCGGCGCGTTTAAGCGCAGCGCTTTGGCGCCTACAGCGAAAGAACGCTTCGCTCTCGCGGGAGTAATGTGCTTAGAAAAGGACGCGGCGAAAGTACTTCAGCGCCTTTGTCGTTATTATTTTCAAAGAAAGCTAGCAATTCCACTTGCGCGAACCCTTGTTTGTCTAAAAATTGAACACCAAGCAGCTCAGAGCGGAGTTTTCTGATGCATTCAAGCACGCGTTATCTCCACAGCCCAGTTAGGTTTTTTTTTTCTAAGACTTAACAAATATTAGTGGGCAGACAGAATAGATATGAGCGATAATGAATTACATTTTTAATTTCATTAAAGCACTGAAGGTGATGAATGCGTGTGCAGAATTTTTGTCCTCGATTATACTCCTGGTTTTTTGCCACCTTTACCCGCCGCGATGGCTCAGTGGTTAGGGCGCTCGACTACTGATCCGGAGTTCCCGGGTTCGAACTCGACCGCGGCGGCTGCGTTTTTATGGAGGAAAAACGCTAAGGCTCCCGTATGCTGTGCGATGTCAGCGCACGTTAAAGATCCCCAGGTGGTCGAAATTATTCCGGAGCCCTCCACTACGGCACCTCCTTCCTTTCTTCTTTCACTCCCTCCCTTGTCCCTTCCCTTACGGCGCGGTTCAGGTGTCCAACGATATATGAGACAGATACTGCGCCATTTCCTTTCCCCCAAAACCAAATTAAATTAAATTTTGCCACCGCGGTGGCTCAGTGGTTATGGCTCTCGGCTGCTGACCCGAAAGATGCTGGCTTGATCCCGGCCGCGGCGGTCGAATTTAGATGGAGCTGAAATTCTAGAGGCCCGAATGCTGTGCGATGTGAGTGCACGTTGACGAACCCCAGGTGGTCGAAATTTCCGGAGCTCTTCACTACGGCGTCCCTCATAGCCTGAGTCGCATTGGAATGTAAAACCCCTATAAACCCAAAACCACACGCCTGACTTTTGCGAACAGTGGAGCCGGTGCCCACAGTTTGCCATTTTTTTAAAGCCATAACTGAGCCTTCTAGATTATCCACTTGATGTGGACTAAAGTCTGGATAAACGGTAGTTGTCTAACACCTGCAGAGCGAACGAACAATACGTGAGCTCTTTTACTAGAAATTTGGCATGAAAGCCGGGACAAAGAAGATTTGCTTAAAAATTTCAACTGGGAATAATCTTGAGTACCATGTCCAGAAAATATTTTCATCGGAGACTAGAGGGGAGTCATAACTAGGCTCAAGCACGCTTGCACGTACACACAAGCGAAAGGACGAAGGACCGAATGAAAATCGCATATCTGTTTGCAACGTCGCTTGCTGGCTTCGACGTGATGTGCGGAGGCATTATAGTAAGCTCGTGAAGCTCAAGCGTATGTGCTACGAGGGAGCTGTGGTGAGCAGGACACTGGACCGAATGTGCAGTCTTTCCTTGATTAGTGTGTCTTCTAGTATCCATTGGGGCGTGGCCTCCTGTTCCTGTTAAAGGACCGTGAGAACATGTTACCCCAGGACATTGTTGCATTGTTAGCTGTTGCAGAGTGCGCACTCAGAGAATAGGGTCCACTACTGCTAGCTTGGTTCAGCGTTGGGTGCAGTTATATAGCACCGTCTTTTCTTGCATAACCTTTTGTCGGAGATACTTTAAATGTGTCCGTCTAAATCTGATCTCGTACTGGGAGATTGATTTCGTTGGGAGCGTGTCAAGTCCAGCTACTTCCTTTGTGATGGCCTTTAGTGATATAGGCTCTCGGAACTGGTTTAACAGCAAAGCATGTATGTGCCGCCCCACATTGCAGCATGCTCGGTGTTAGCACCTCGACCTTCTAACGCGCTGTGGCTCGACGCGACATAACAAGGCGTCGCCTCCAGCGCTCCGGCTCTCGGTTATATGCGTTGAATGTAGAACCTCCCTCTCACAAACTTTTTGATTTGTAACGGCTAGCAAAGTCACCCGGCTGATACTGCAGTTCCTCAAGTCAACAGGTCCCTGGGATCGCTTGTAGTCCCGCTGCATCAATGCTCAGGCATTTCACATGCGGGGCATTCTCGTCGCTGCCTTTTTTCTTAGTTCTTTTAATGTCCTTTTCACGTGCAGAGTAGCAAACAGGACACTAGACAGAATGACCTTCTGGCCTTTCCTTTTTACAATATCTCCTTTCCCCGCTGACCTTGCCTTCCCTTTTTGCCTTAGCCCCTAATCCAGATTTCACGACAACCGTCGCGTCAAAGGACAGACATCGAGCACCATGTGTCCATTGGAATCCGTGTAATGGCGCACCCACGGAGCTTCTCTCCGCGACAAAGAAATCACTTCCCGCTAGAGAGCCGAGCATTCGGAAAGGGACGAAAAGCGGACGACACAAAAAAGGGTATCGGGGAAGGCGATATTACGTAGTCGTTCAGAGCAGCTGCCTCTATTTAGAAATCAATTAACCCTAATGATCGTTTGATGCGCGTCCGTCCCTCCCAGCAAGCCCGTGTTATTGCGCGCGGGTCTGTTGCAAGCAAAATGCTGCGCGCGTCTCTGATCGACTAGACATTATCGACTAGCCGACTCCCCGAGGCTTGCCAGCCGGCGGCGGCTCGGCTTCGCGCTGTTCGAATGTCTCCCGACTCCCTAGTTGGCGTTTCCCATTGCCCGCGCCTTTTTTTCTCCTCCCGCTCGCTTTTTTTTGTTTCCCGAACATCCATTACAGCGTCATCTCAGCGGGAAAACGACACCCCTTTCCAGCGGAGAACGACCTCGTTTCGAGAACACGGAGTGCCTCTTTGGAGGCAAGGAACTCCCCCTTCATTTATCCCTTTTCTCCGCTTCTCCCGCAAAGCGACAGGGCTATTAGGAAGGCCACGATCAAAAGCGCACCCTTGCTTGAGAGCTAGGAGTCGTTCGTGACAACGTACTGCTGCGGTGCACGCTGCGACTTTAGCGCGTGCACGCCAAGCTACATGGCTTGGCGAAGGAAGCAGCGTCGGTCGGGAACGACAACTTGTTTCTCGGAGTACTCTACTGCTGTTTCCCTTCGCTGGTGTGTGCAAAACCAACGTCAATCGGCGTGCCGCTCTGATCGTCAATTGGCGCCGCTTTGAATCGAGAGATTTTCGTTGCACGCCAAGAACATTCGATCGATGAAACGGTACGTGTGCGCGTAGTGTGTTCATTCGCGCGTAGTTTCTGCATATGGTGTGTGTGTGTGCGCGCGTGTGATTCACATGTGGCGTGCACTGCCGGGAATTAGGAACAAGCACTGATAGTTTCCTTGGCTGCCGCCGCGTGGCGCATGGTTGTGAGCATCAAAAGTAGCGCGTTTTCTTCGTCCGTGACATAAGAAAGAAAGACAGAAAGCAAGACAAAAAGAAAGAAAGAGAGAGAGAGAGAGAGAGAAAGAAGGAAAGAAGAAAGAAGGAAAGAAAGAACGAAAGAATTAAAGAAAGAAGGAAAGAAAGAAAGGAATGATTTAAGAAAGAAAGAAAGAAAGAAAGAAAGAAAGAAAGAAAGAGAGAAAGAAAGAAAGAAAGAAAGAAAGAAAGAAAGAAAGAAAGAAAGAAAGAAAGAAAGAAAGAAAGAAAGACGGATGGATGGATGGATGGATGGATGGATGGATGGATGGAAAGAAGGAAGGAAGGAAATAAAGAAAGAAAGAAACAAACAAAAAAGAGAAAGAAAGAAAGAAGGAAAGAATTACGAAGTGGCTGCTAGACAATGTGGTAGGCTGCTGGGCTTATAGGCACAGGCTGGGACCTGTCCCGAATTCGCGGTAGTATGTGCATAATAATAATAATTGGTTTTGGGGGAAAAGGAAATGGCGCAGTATCTGTCTCATATATCGTTGGACACCTGAACCGCGCCGTAAGGGAAGGGTAAATGAGGGAGTGAAAGAAGAAAGGAAGAGAGAGGTGCCGTAGTGGAGGGCTCCGGAATAATTTCGACCACCTGGGGATATTTAACGTGCACTGACATCGCACAGCACACGGGCGCCTTAGCGTTTTTCCTCCATAAAAACGCAGCAGCCGAGGTCGGGTATGTGCATGCATGTTTGATTTGCGTGATGCGGCCCAGTGCTTAAACTCAGGGGGTCCTCGGGAGATATCAGACCCTCCTCCAGTATTGACAACGAATCTGAAACTCCCCGTGCTAGAATGTAGGGACTGATGTCTATGTGCGTGTAGGATCTGCATGTATACTCGTCCGGCGGGACTGTTTGGTGCATGTGCAGGGTGCGCATGCGCGTGTGACGAGGGTGTGCAATACATGTGTGAGTTTTTTGTGCGCGCTCGCATTTTCGAATCCGGTGTGTGGGTGCAAACCGTGTCTCGTGCGCTTGTTTGATGCATGTGTTAGGTGACCGTGTGTGTATACATGCGCATACGCAGTGCGTGTGAGAGCGCCTCTGTGTGCGTCTGTAGTCCGAATGACGTCATGTGCAGTGAGTGTGTGTGCGAAATGCGCGATATGTATGTGTGGCCTGTGTGTGCAGAGTCGTATGGTGCACGTGAATATGCTGCGCTATTCGCCGGGGTGTTGGTTCCTGCTGAAGCTGACACGCGTTTCTATCTCGGGAGCAAGCTATTGTGAGCAGATGACTCTCCCCTTTGATTACTCCGCGCCGGGTTCACTCTCTCGATGTAATTACGTGCACTGCTCGGAAAAGCCGAGTAATTTTCGAGGTCGTTCTGCATTTAGACGCCCTGTTGTGTAACAGCCACGAGCGCGAGGCTTTCTCTAATTAGGCCTAGCTTCGCGCGTTTCTTTTTCGATCTTTTTTTTTGTTCGACAAAGCAAAACATTTCTTGGATTGTCGATTAGCACTTGACACGTGTTCTGTTCCCGAGGTCAAGGTCGCAAGGTTCATACTGGGTCGCAGTTCGGTGCTCATGACGCTATTAACAACAAAGTAGAGGAAAAAAATGAGAAGCTCGTGCTTGCATCGATATTTCGGTACTCTTTAATGAAGACCAGAATATGGTCGCGAATATGAATGAATATGAATATGAATCCAGCGAGGAGCCTTCTCGTGGTGTTTTTTTATTATTATTTACTACGCACCGAATACATGCAGCTACCGCCGTGGTGCTGTCGATTCATTCATTTGTAATTGATGGACTCACAGAATGAGTGTGCGAGCCCAGGCACGCGTCAAAAAGATAGTTTCAGCGGCCCTTAAAACATATATATAGCATATATAGCACGGGAAGTCCTATGTTCCCCCCCCCCCCCCCCGCACACACACATACACATATTTTCATGGACTAAACGACCGCAAAGTGGGCAGTGGTGCGGCACGGAGCGGTCGAGCTCGGCCCGTCGCCGTAAAATCATGCTGCCATCGTCATCTGTCTTGTAGTTCTGTTTTCCTGTTTTTTTTATTTCATACTGTAAGTCCTATCAGGGACTGTAACAGGGCTCTGAATGATACGGTTTTAGTGCACATGTTGGTAAGTAAACAATTTGAACAATAACATATGGCAAAAATAGTTACAAAATCGGTTAGAGAATTCAAGTTGAGGTACAAATAATAGGCGGCAAACATGATGACAAGCATACCAAAATAGGAAATCGGCTGCAGTTAGTGTAGTATTTTCAATCTAGGCACAAACAAAACGGTAAAGATAAACAGGCCAGAAAAGTGTGGAAAATGAGAATAATAACTACTGGGAAACAAACAGGTGATCTATACGCATCTAATGATGAGCTGTTAGTAATATCTATGTTTAGATTGTTCCATTCTCGTGTAGCTCGAGGAAAAAATGAGTATTTGAATATGTCGGTACGTAATGGAAACTCGTTTAATTTGTGTGTGAGGTTGTGGCGGGTCGATCTAGTTTTTGTGGTCGTTATGTATTTTGTAGCGGGCACTTTTAGTTGGTCGTGTATTAGCTGATACATAATTTTAAGTCTTGCGAATTTTGCTCTGTTCTCCAGGGTTAGGAGTTCTGAACGTTTTAGTAATTGTGTTGGTGAGTCTGTAAGGGAGTGTTTATTATATACACATTTTAGTGCCTTTCTCTGCACACCTTCAAGTTTTTTAATGAGCTTGTTAGTAAAGCGAAACCAAACGGTGTTGCCGTATTCTAGAAATGGTCTGACAATAGTTTTATATGCTAGTAATTTTGTTTCAGAGGGTGCTAGTTTAAGGCGTCGGTGAATGAAGAAGACTTGTTTTAGTGCATTAGATGTGATGATATTAACGTGCGAATCCCATCTGAAATCAGAGGTTAGTGTCACACCAAGGTACTTATGCTCAAGGACAGATGCAAGATGAATATTATTAAGCGTGTACTGAAAAGCTAATGTGTGTTTTTTCCTAGTTATAGATAAAAGAACAGATTTATTCAAATTGATGTCCATCTGCCAGTCCTGACACCACTGGTACACTGCTGTTAAGGCGTTATTTAAAACTATATGGTCATCAAAAGAGTTAATTTCCTTCTAAAGGACGCAGTCATCTGCGAAAAGTTTAATATTCTGTGAAACACAAGCTGGTAGGTCATTTATAAATATTTGGAACAGTACTGATGCTAGGACACTTCCTTGGGGTACTCCCGATGTAAAATTAGTTGTCGCTTATTTCTCATCGTTAATTTCAACAAATTGCATGCGATTACTGAGATAGTCTTTAATCCAGTTTAGAATAGGGCCAGTTCCTAAAATAAGTTGAAGTTTTGCAATAAGTTTAGTATGCGACACACGGTCAAATGCTTTCGAGAAGTCTAAAAATATAAGGTCAATTTGTTCCTGGTTATCAATGCTCGTGGATATGCCATGTGTTAATTCAATTAGTTGAGTAATAGTAGAAAGACCCTTACGAAAGCCGTGCTGACACGGGGTTAAAATGTAATTTACTTGAAGATAAGTGTTTATGTGTTTTAAAACAATATGTTCTAATAACTTGCATACTGTGCTCGTTAGTGATATAGGTCTGAAGTTCGAAGGGTCGGATTTATTTCCTGATTTGTGTATCGGTGTTTTCTTGGCGGTTTTCCAATCCCTATGGAGGGTGCAAGTGGATAATGATTTGGTAAAAAGTAGTACCAGGAATTTAGCTATCCACTCGGCATATCTATGTAGGAATATGTTAGATATGTTATCAGGCCCTGGTGCTTTCTTAGTGTACAGATTTAGTAAAAGGTTTAACACTCCTGGTACAGTTACCGTTAGTGGTTCGATTGTTACGCCTGCGCTAGAGTTCATTCCTGGTAGCTCTCCGTTATCCGTTGTGAAGATGGAGCAGAAGTAGTTATTTAAAGTAGTTGCTGCATTTCTGTTATCCTCCGGCGATGCCTGTCTTTCACCTTGTTTTTGAGGGTTTATATAACGCCAGAATTTTTGGGGAGAATTTTTTTATAAATTTAGGAAGTGTTTGTGTAAAATAATATGTCTTGGCCCTCTTCATTTTTGATTTCAAATCATCAACAGCGGAAATAAGTTTTAGAACTGTTCGTTGTGACGGATGGTCCTTCTGTCTCTTTCTGAGTCGTCGAACATTTCTTTTTGCGTGGATTACGGTTCGAGTTATCCAGGGGTTATGTTTGTGGGTCCTTTTAGTTTTGAATGGTACGTAGTTAGTGACACAGTATGACACAACTGTTTTAAATTTATGCCATAGGGATTCGATGTTTGTGTTTGTATCGTGTGCGAGTTGATGGAAGGATGAGAGTTCGAGTGATAGTGTATCAATGA